>NC_043709.1:94515681-94556170 GCF_006229205.1 Suricata suricatta
CAGTACCAGGGACCTGTTAACAAATGTTGACAGATGGTAATCTTCCTGGGACCAACAGGTATTTACAACTCTTCAGGAACTAACAGCTATTTACAACCTGCTTGCTGCTTATTTAGCTGTAACATTCCACCAGAGTTAGTCAATACTGTTTTAACTTTTCCACCAGAGTTCTTTAACTCTTTCTTTGGCTCCCGGCAGGGTTCACTTTCCTCCATATCTTCGCCAATATCCATTGTTTCTTGTGTGTTGTTGATGTCAGCCATTCTGACAGGTGTGAAGTATTATCTCACTGTAGTTTTGATTTGTATTTTTCTGATGATCAATGATGTTGAGGATCTTTTCATGAGTCTGTTGGCCATTTGTATGTCTTCTGTGGGAAAATGTCTGTTCGTGCTTTCTGTCCAATTATAAACTGGATTATTTATTTTGGGGGTATAGAGTTTTATAAGTTCTTTCAGTATTTTGGATACAAACCTTTATCAGATATGCCATTTGCAAATATCATCTTACATTCCATAGTTTGCCTTTAGTTTTGTTGATTGTTTCCTTCACTGTGTAGAAGCTTTTTATTTTGATGTACTCCAAATAGCTTATTTTTGCTTTTGTTTTCCTACCATCAGGAGACCTATCTAGAAAAAAAGATGCTATACCTGATGTCAGAGAAGTTATTGCCTGTTCTCCTCTAAGATTTTTGTGGTTTTATGTTTCACATTTAGGTGTTTCATTTATTTTGAATTTATTTTTGTGTATGGTGTAAAAAAGTGATCCAGTTTCATTCTTTTGTATATTGCTGTCCAGTTTTTGCAACATCATTTGTTGAAGAGACTGTCTTTTTGCCATTGGATAGTCTTTCCTGCTTTATTGAAGATTGATAGATCATATAATTGTTGGTTTGTTTCCAGATTTTCTATTCTATTGTATTTCTCTATGTGTCTGTTTTTGTGCCAGTACCATACTGTCTTGATGATTATAACTTTGTAATACAGGTTAAAGTCTGGGATTATGATGCCTCCAGTTTTGCTTTTCTTCTTCAAGATTGCTTTGGGTACTTGAAATCTTTTGTGGTTCCATACAAATTTTAGGACTGTTTATTCTAGTTCTGTGATAAGTGCTAGTGTTATTTTGATAGGTATTACATTAAATGTGTAGGTTATTTTGTGTACTACAGCTATTTTAACAATATTTGTTCTTACCATCCATGAGAATGGGATGTCTTTCCATTTCTGTTTTGTCTTGAATTTCTTTTATCAATGTTTTATAGTTTTCAGAGTACAGTTCTTTCACCTTTTTGGTTAGGTTTATTCCTAGGTATCTTATTATTTTTGGTGCAATTATAAATGGGATTGTTTTCTTAATTTCTCTTTCTTCTGTTTTATTACTGGTGTATAGAAGTGCAATAGATTTCTGTACATTGATTTGGATCTTGTACCTGTACTGAATTTGTTGATCAGTCCCAGCAGTTTTTTGGTGGAGTCTTTGGGTTTTCTATCTATTGTATCATGTCATCTACATATAGTGAGTTTGACTTCTTCCTTGCCAATTTGGAAGCCTTTTATTTCTCTTTGTTGTCTGATTGCTGTGGCTAGGACTTCCAGTACTATGTTGAATAAAAGTGGTGAATGCAGACATCCTTGTCTTGTTCCTGAGCTTACGGGAAAAGATCTCAGTTTTTTCCCATTAAAGATGATGATAGGTGCTGGGTTTTTTTTTTTTTTTTATGTCTTTCTTATGTTGAGGTGTTCCCTCTAAACCCATGTTGAGGTTTTCATCATGAAGATGTTGTATTTTGTCCAATGCTTTTTCTGCATCTATTGAAGGGATCATATGGTTCTTATCCTTTGTCTTATTGATGTGATATGTCGCATTGATTAATTTGTGAATATGGAACCACCCTTAGCATCTTAGCATCTTAACAATTTGAGTGTTAAAATTCAAGAACATAATTTATCTCTCTCTCCACTTATATATTCTTTAATTTCTCCCAGCAATGTGATACATTAGGATATAGGTCTTATACATATTTTGCTAAATTTATATTTTTGATGCTATTATGAATTACATTTAACATGATATTCAAATTATTTTTTGTTTGTAGAAATAAAATTGTGTGTTTGTTAGACTGACCTTATGTTATTCTATCACTTTGCCAAATTCATTTATTTCTGGTAGGATTCTTTCTTTCTTTTCTGTCTTTTTTTAAAAAATGTTTTTTATTTATTTTTGAGAAAGAGAGAGAGACAGCATGAGCAGGGGAGGGTCAGAGAGAGAGGGAGACACAGAATCTGAAACAGGCTCCAGGCTCTGAGCTGTCAGCACAGAGCCCAACATGGGGCTCGAACCCACAAACTGTGAGATCATGACCTGAGCTGAAGTCGGATGCTCAACCGATTGAGCCACCCAGGCGCCCCTGTCTTTTTTAAAAATTATGAATTCTTATGGTTTTTCTTTTCTGTATACACAACCACATCTTACAAAAATATGGAATGGTTTACTTTCTCCTTTCCTTCATTTTTTCTCTTGCTTTATTTTACTAGTTAGGAACCTCTGGTATAACATTGATGAGAGTGATGATAGTAGGAATCCTTGTCATTTTTTCCATCTTACCAAAAGAATTAATTTTCACTCTATGTGCAAGGTTTGCTTTTGGTTTTTGGGAGATCCTCCTTTTTATGTTAAGAGAATTCCCTTCTATACATGTTGATTGAAACTTTTATCATGAATGGGAGTTGAATATCGTTATATAATTCTTTCTATCTCTTGAGATGATTATACAGATTTTCTCTTATAGTCAAAATGTGGCAAATTGCATTAATTTATATTTATTATCCTTTTTTATATACTGCTAGATTTGGTTGGGTAATATTTTGTTAAAAGTCAAGTACTTGTATTCATGAAGGATATTAGTCTGTTATTTTATTTTATTTTTTAAACTCTCTCTTCCTGTTTTGGTATTGGAGAATTACCCATCTTACATATCCATTTGGAATATTTCTGAATATACATAGATTTGGGGGGATAGGGCTTGTATTTTCATTCCATAAATGTTTAATCAAATGTGCTAGAGAAATAATCTGTTTTTGATGCTTTCTTTGGGAGATGATACTTAATTAGGAATATCATTTCTTTAACAAATGGTTTTTAGACATTCTGATTCTTGTTAATTTTGATAATCTTTAGCTTTCATGAAATTTGTCCATTTTGTCTAAGTTGTCAAATGTAAGCACAGACCTAGCAACATTTGTTCTCTACCCATGGTTATAAAACTAGGTCATCATAGCCTGTACAGTAACCAGCCTTTGGCATGGCCTCCATCGTGTCCATCTTGGCAGGAACTAAAGCAGATCCAGTGCCCATGTTGACCAGATCCCTCAGAGGCTATGGGTATCCATAACTTGTCCAAAGGGTAACACATTCCAGAAATGCAAGAATATGAGCCCCTATATGGCAAATTTCCACAGAAAGACAGGAAATAGGAAAGAAGCAGTCAATGAATTGCTAGCCTCCTCCACCAATGTGGTGGAGGATTTAGAGATGCAGGGTTAGTGTAAGATGTGCCATATGAATAAGAAAAACCCATTTTTTCCTATGCAGCTATGGTCAGTCTGAAAGTGTACCATCTTGTGATTCCATTTCCTTCTTCTCTGACTCATTTCCCTTTCTTTTTTGCCTCTCAGACTTGCTTTCTTTGGGTTTCACCCCTTCCCCCATTAGGTGTTTTCACATAATGCTTGCCTCGGGCTCTGTTTTCCAATAACCCTGGGCTAAGATGGTGCTCTCTAATGAAAGGCAGAATTTTAGCCATCCAGAGGAGTTTGCAATGAGGATTTGGTACATATAAAATAAGCCTTCTCTTAGTAGGTACATATACCATTAGCTGGTGACAAAGGCTATAATGTTTACAATATAAGAAAGAGGAGAATTCTGTTATCTTTGATCCCTTCATTAGGATCCAAACCATACTTAGAGAGGAGATGCAGGGACAGCTGGCCTCATGTTGTCTTATACCTGCTTTGGAAATGAGAACTCAAATCTCTTTTCCACAAAATGTTTAGTTATTTGTACTGCTACCATTGAGTTATCAAGTGATTTCAGGAAGTTAGTTTTAATCATGAATGATTGAAAATTATTTACAAAAAGTCTATAGAATGTAGAAATGCAAATAGTGTGTTGTGGGGAATAAGTTTAGGAATGCCCTGAGCTTGCACCAGTGGGTTAACAAGGCTTAGGATGAAAGTATCCAAGATTAGGTAAACAGGCGGAAAGTGCCCCCATCATAGTACAAAGCAGAAATCTGTTTCTACAGGACAGATGGTACAGAATAGGTAAACAAGTAAACGGGGCTATAGACCACTGCAGCTCGGTGAAATTGCCCAGAGCAGGGCTAATTAGCAAAAGAAAGGTGCCTTGTTGACCCTGAGGTAGCATGCTCTACCTGTCTTATCCCTTAGGCAAGCTAAGATAAACAGACATGGCACCTGGCACTTCGTGCCTGCCATAAAAAACCACCTGCTTGGTGCCTTGATTTTGTTTTGTATTGATCCAAACCCCTAACACCGAATATCTTTGAAACCCCTTTCTTTCACATACATGAGTCAATGTTTACCATTTCATTGTCTCTTTTTGCACATCCATCATATTTATAAGCCTTCTGATCCTAATGGAAAACGGAACAAGGACTCTTACTCAGGGCTCTTGTCTCCTCACAGACATTAGCCTCTCTCACATTTAATTCTGCATCAGCTGTCTTGTTGGACAGAGGGAATTCCAAACTCAAAGTCTGAGACAATATGTGATGTAGAAAATGTTGGGGTTTGGAGCTAAGAGCCAAGGAAGAATTCTTGAGACATCTTCAGTGCAAAAACATGGTTTAATTGAAGCATGGGGATAGGACCATGGGCAGAAAGAATTGCACTGGGATTGCAAGGAGTGACTGATTATATACTTGGGAGTTGGGGAAGGTAAAGATAAGGGGAAGTTTCCAAAAGGACTTTCATTTGTTAAAGAAGACTCACAGGATCTAGGAGAACTAGCTATTGTCAAGCTAAGGTTGTTTTTTACCTCTAGCATTTAGACAGTTGGGAGTTCCTGGAAGAATGTCACACTCTGCCTGCCTCAAGTATTTGTCAATGGGTTGCAGGTTATGAGGAAATTTAATTTTATCTACATTTCTTTCTGCCTTTGCTCCCTATATCATTCTCCCTGAACAGTTTTACCCCTTAAATCTTTAAGGTTGCTGAGGGTGGAAGGTCTTCTGTAAATTCTTTCTGCTGAATAGGAGTGTAGAGATGTCCGTACTTATGAGTCAACATTGGGCAGTTGGGGAATTTTATATATAGGAGTTACCAAAGGCAGAGACATCCAGCCCAAGATAGACAACATATATGAGCCTCCTTGAGTAGAAGGGATCATTTGTCAGCCAGAAGTTATGGCTGTGAAGCGGTCTTTGTAACAGGCAACAAGACATCAGAAAAGACAAGAAAATAAGATTACTATTATTATGAGAAAGAGAGGTCTGAATAAAAGACCTTTGGTAGATGACCAAAATTTTCCTTCAGCCCAGGAGTTTAACCAGTCACTAAAGGATAGAGAGATCATTTAAGGTGCAAATGAGACTATCTATATATCTTAGCAATCCTGTAATGGTTTTGTGTTATCTGTAATATATATCCTACATTGTGTTTTTATGTTACCATGCTTCACATTGTGTAGCAGTTAAAATATTGAATGCCATGTTGAGAGACATTCAAGGCCTTAATTGTATAGCAAGTGGTGTTAGCTATCATATACTCTGTTTTGTTTAGCAGCCAGTCAGGTAATTAAGAAGGGGCACCTTTATGGAAGCAAAAGAAAACTACAAGTTAGTGGTTGGAGCAAATTAGAAACCCAGTGTCTTGAGTCTCAAGTGATTAAATCTTATCTTCAAAGATGTGTTACTGAAACATAATTTTCTCTATCATAGCTTTCCTTTCTAAAGATTGCCAAATCAAGACTAATTTGTTTGTAACACAGGTCCAGTTTTAACAAAGTTGGCTAATTATTTGACGTTTTTCTAGGCCCAGAAGCCAAGCGAAGAGCTTGCCATCAGATATGCCTGCAATACCTGTAGATTTGGGTGAATTCCTCTTCTCGGGGTCTCTAAATATCCTGAGCTTTCCTGCACCTGCCAGGAAGTAACAAGGCCTTAATTGTATAGCAAGTGGTGTTAGCTATCATATACTCTGTTTACCAAAGGCAAACTTCACTTGGTAAGACTGCTGGGAATTCTGTAAGCGAGGTATCAGGTCAACATTTCCAAGGGGTTTTATTGGCTTCTGTCCTTCATAAAGTCAACCTTAGTTTCATAAAACTCTCTGATCATATCTGAGCATGCATGTCTTTCTCATATGACATCCCGGGGTGCCTGGGTGGCTTAGTCGATTAAGTGTCCAACTTCAACTCAGGTCATGAGCTCACAGTCTATGAGTTCAAGCCCCCCACATCAGGCTCTGGGATGACAGCTTGGAGCCTGGAGAATGCTTCAGATTCTGTGTCTCCCCGATTCTCTGCCCCTCCCCTGCTCATGCTCTGTCTCTCACAACTAGATAAACATTTTAAAAAATATTTTTTAAAGAGAGAAGTGAGCATCTAAGAGAAAAGGAGAAGAAATTTCTTTGGTTGGATATAAAGAAAAATATTTTCCAGTGGCGAAAAGTATAAGCTGAGTAGTGGTAGCTCTAATTGCTTGCTTGAAAAATCTCTCAGAATATTATGGAAACACTGTGGGAGGAAATAAGGTTCTGGAGGACAGTGTGTACATTAAGGGTCAAAGATGCAAAATATACTTCAAAGCTAAATCATAAGGACATTTTTAGAGTTCATTTTTAGTCAAGAAATATTAACTGAGCAACTACTGTGTATAGAAAACTGTGGTAAGTACTAGATATTCAAAATGAATATGGAAGTAGTCACTGCCTAAAATCTAAGCTAATCAGCAAAGTGATTATTAATGAAAAGATAAGTATCTATGATAGCAAATAGCTTATTAGTGAGAAATGGATATTATAAGTAAGGAGAGGTTCAGAGTATACATAACACATATTAGGTAAAGGGTTTCAAAACCTGGAAATACAGATAATTCTTGCTTTTACGTTTTACACATTAACACACATGATTACTTATGGGGGATGCTAAAGGGGCGGCTTTGTACATTGAGAATCAGAGACAAACACAATCAGAGGCAACTTCACAAAAACATGTTTAGGGACTAAGATCAATGTTCCATGAATGTACTGCATTGATTCCTATTTTGCATAACACATTGCTAATGAAGAACAACACAGTGAACATATCAAATAATGTCATATTTTGAAGTGTTGGCAGCAAACCACTATTATATAACTTGTTTATGTTTCCACTCATGGTGGTGAAGCATGTGTAATGTAATACCTACCTTATAATATAATTTAAATATTTGACCATGATTCTTTTATTCTTTCACTGAAAGAAAAGAGAGTGGTGCTGTTTCTACCCAATAATTTCACAAAGTGAAACACAAGAGCAAAATTATACAATGACAATTCAATTATTTGTAATCTTTTCTCTGGCTAACTAAGAGATAATTTTTCTTCTCTCCCATTTCCCCCCAGTTTGAATGCGTAATATTTTTCTAAGCAGAGAATTCACTTGTGTATTTTCTACTCTTGCTCTGTCGGCCCCGATGTGGGAGGTGCTGTTAGACAGATGGGGCAGAGAGAGAGGGAGAAAGGAACCCAAAGCACGTTCCAATCTCTGAGCTGCTAGCACAGAGCCCAACATGGGGCTTGAACTCACAGACTGTGAGATCATGACTTGAGCTGAAGTTGGATGCTTAACCGACTGAGCCACCCAGGCACACCAGCAACAAGCTATTTTAAATTAAACTATGTACTTTGTAGGTGGGCCTGGGTAGCTGAGTAGGTTAAGTGTCTGACTCTTCATTTTAGGTGAGGTCATGATCTTTCGGTTCATGAGTTCCAGCCTTGTGTAGGGCTCTGCAGTGATAGTGTGGAGCCTGCTTGGGATTCTCTCTCTCTCCCACTCTCTGCCTCTCCCGCTCTCTCTCTCTCTCAAAATAAATAAATGAACTTTATATAAAAAAAGGATGCACATGTTTTTAAAGACATGATGCTATTGCACACTTAATAGATTACAGTATAGTGTAAACATAATTTTTCTGTGCACTGGGAAACCAAAATATTTACTTGCTTTATTGTGATATTTGCTTTCTTGAGGTGGTCTGCAACTGAACCCACAATATCTCTGACGTATGCCTGGACCTAACGTGTGATAGTGTAACACATAATATCAACACACAGTAATAAGAGGCTAATGCATAATGAAATGTTGGCTAAATGAGACTTGAAACTTATATCATTGATAGTAAAGATTTTATAACACAGGTCGTAAAATCCCAAAGCTTGTGTGAAAGGTAAGACATTAAAATGTGCTATTTTTGTAACAAATAATGTTTATCTCTAAAACAAGAAGTAACTTAATGGTCTGTAGTTACAGTTAGATCACAGTGGGAAAAGGAAACTGGTCTAACTCTGACTAAAAAATCAGTTGTTTGATAAAACATTTCCTGAACTATTTTGCTTTTATGATCTAGGGAGATTCCTGTAAGATCAGGAACGTATCAAAGGACATAGTAATGCACCTATTGATCAGAAAGTACAATTGGAGCGTTAGATAAAAACATTAAAGGAATAATAAGCAAATTGAAGTTTTAAAACGACTGTTATATTTTTGGTGGAGTTTAAGAAGAAGAATAGCAATAGATTTTGAAATAATTTTATCTGAGTATCTACCTACGCAAGACATTTCAAGTGTTCAGAAGAGTTAGATTCTTACTTTTTTTAATTAATTAATTTTTTTTTAGTTAGACTCTGCATTTTAAATTTTGTATAGGACTTGCATAATTAAATTGAAATTAATGTTTAAATGTTTAAACAGGTTTCAAGCTCCCTTTATTAGGGAACTAGGTATTTCTGTGTAATAAATCACCCTACAACTGATCTCACAGTTCTTGTGAGTCAGCTGCTATGCCTGGCTGGGTTGCTCTGACTCAGCGTGTCTCACAAAGCTGCCCTCAGCGTACAGGCCACAGTTGGGGTCTCATTATCAAGGCTGCATTAGTAGGATCCTCTTCTGCGCTCTCTCACGTGGCTGTTGGCGGGCCGAGACCTCACGGGGTTGGGCCTGGAGACTTCAATCTCTTGCTCCATGAGTCCCTCCACAAGGCTATTCCCATCATTGCAGTTTGTTTGTTGTGGAGGCGGGGGAGGAGGTGGGGAGAGAGTTATGGAAACCGGCTCACACTCCTGAGGAAAGGATTCGGCAATGAAGTGAATACCAGGAGGTAGGGGAGATGATTTGGACGCCATTTTATATTGATTCAAATTACAAATATTAGTAAGTATTATTTTCTGTTTGCAAATGCCTAGGATCAAGTTTGTAATGGTCAGTTTGCTTTTAGGTATGCTGATTAAACTATAAACTCATCCAGTCATGCACTCATCTCTTCTTTAGCACCTGATGGAATACCACCTTGTGAGAGGTGTTGCAGAAATTCAGGCTGAATTAAGGAGTCTCATTTGAACGAGTTTGTAATCTTTATTTTATACGGTTACTAATAATTTTTAAAAATCCGAATAGCAAGAGTGCTTTTTGAAAACTTAGAAGACCTGTTGTGTCTGCTGCCATTTTATAAATTGATTTCTGCTTACCAGTTTCCAATCTTTTTCATTTCTGTGATTTTGTGCTCTGACCACCAGATGACACCACTACACAGACGAAGCTTTAAAATCCAGGCTCTTGAATTTAGAGAGAAGTCTTGATCCTGAGAGTGAAGTAATATATACTCTCATAAGCTGCTATTGGGAATGTTAGTAAACCACTACTGCCAATAAACTTGGCAAAATATATTTTAGTGTTAAAAATGACATTACCTTTTGACCTAATGATTCTACTTCAGAAATCTATCTGCTACAAATTGCAACACACTCAGATTTTTACCTCAGCACTATTTGAATTGCCAAATTTCAGGAAAGATTACACGTCCAACAATAGTGGGAAGGTTAAATATATATGATGCAACCATCCAATTGAAAAACATAAAAACTTTAAAATTATTTTGATGATATATTCCATGATATGACAAATGCTTCTTATGTAACATTAGTTGAAAACACTTGGATTAGGGGCACCTGGGTGGCTCAGTCGGTTAAGCCTCCGACTTTAGCTCAGGTCATGATCTCACGTTCGTGGATTTGAGCCCCGCGCCGGGCTCTGTGTTGACAGCTCAAAGCCTGGAGTCTGCTTCCGATTCTGTGTCTCCCTCTCTCTCTGCCCCTCCCCACTCATGCTCTGTCTCTCTCTGTCTCAAAAATAAATAAAACACTAAAAAAAAAAAAGAAAAAAGAAAAAATTGGATTATAAAATAATATGAGATCCATATCATGTACAAAATCTACATAGAAAATATGGAAAGGAAATATATTGATGTAATTTTATAAGATGATTTTAAGGATTTTTTTCTTCATATTTTTCTGACTTGCCTAATTTTTAACAATGACTAGCTAGAAGTAGCATTATATGTTATTAAGAAGTCAGTGTGAGGACAACACAATTTAAGTTGTACTTATCACAATTTAAAATCCTTTGACCGCTACTATGTTAAGCCACAAAGAATTCATCTATTCAATAATTATCTAGTGTTGTTTTATGCCAGATATTGCACTGTGTGTTGGTTATACAGAAGTAAGACACGGTTTCTACCCTTAGTGAACATGTGGTCAAGGCAGAGAGAGACAGAGGGAGAGCGAGCAGATATTCTGAAAGGTATGTGACAGATGCAACACTAACGACTAATAATGGTTCTTTTTTATCTCATCTCATAGTCTCAATTCTCCCAATTTCAATGGTCAAATATTCATTTTGAGTGTGACCTACTGAACTTTGTATATATTTTTCATTGTTCAAAGGTTTCCAAGAGCAGACAGGACACATGAATAAATAATCTTTGCAAGCATTTATCTACTGGGAGAGACATGTACCTGTGAGAAATACTTTAGTATTGATAGTGTCCCTCAGGTAGATAATGGCATAGAACACTATTACTAAAAAGTCTTAGCTGTTTGAGTTTGCCAACGTTTGGATTGTGAGACTGAAATTAGTTTTTCTAATACAGATTTCCACAAGATATTCCCTCTTCTCTGGCACTCAGTGTTTTTGTTTTTGTTGTTTTTTAAATTTTTTTTTAAATTTTTATTTTTGAGAGAGACTGAGTGCAAGCAGAGGAGGGGCAGAGGGAGATAGAAACACAGAATCTGAAGCAGGCTCTAGGCTCTGAGCTGTCAGCACAGAGCACGGCGTGGGGCTCAAATCCACGAACGTGAGATCATGACCTGAGCCGAAGTGGGACGCTTAACCGACTGAGCCACCCAGGCATCCCTGGAACTCAGTGTTTTAACACAACAGAGTATATGTGTAAGGATTAGCTGACGTGATTTATGTAGAACAGAACCAATAACACAAATCTCCCTGAATCTAAAAAACACTATGGTTGGCACAAAAATTATCTAAATGTTAGTTTTCTTCAGCTAGTAAACAATGAAATATTTATTAAGACCATTCTGGAAGAATCCATTCCCAAAAGGCTAACTTTAAACTAAGCCGAGATGTTAAACATAAATTTTGAATCAATGTTTTTATGAATGTACCTTTGCCTTGTTTCTAGACTTTGAATGAAAATAAGGGAAGATAGGAGGCCCTTGTTGGGGTCACCTTGTCTCACACAGTGAAATGCCCTGCAGTGTGCTTTGAGGTTTGTGGGTTTAGCTCTAGTTGCTGGGCTAGATATGTTGATAACCTCTCAGGAAGTCTCTGAGTCTATTTTTATGTGTTATGTTCATAGAGTATTTTATAGTATCTTTTACAATGGACTTTTAGTTATCCTCATGATGATGGATGGTGGAGTTGGCATAGAATAGTAGGTGATCTAACACTCATGTACATGTCACTTAATTACATTTTATATTTTACTATTGGTCTGAATACACTTGGACAAAGGAATATCAAGTGATGGTATTTTCTGAGCTTTAACCAACTGGTAATTAGTGAAGGTGGACCAAGAAGTGGAGGTGCCGGCAGGAAACGAGGCAAGCGTGAAAAAACACAAATGTCAATCCACGAAGTGGAGAAGTCTTTGAGGCGTAACACTGAGAGGTGAGTTCAGAGCCGTATCTCTGTGTAGGTTTGAATTGAGCCTCTTTGGCACTGTGTCTACTCTTGGTGTATTACCATCAGGTAAAGAATGATGTACTATCAACCTGGACCTGGAAAAGGTCTTTCTCAGTTGCCAAAACTTGGGCATGGAGGCAGAAACACGAAGGGTAATTCAGCCCATTTTATTCTATAAAAAATATGATAAAATGCCATTAAATTATTCAACATAGTCCCATTTTGTATTAAGAAAGGACTTCCTTAACACATCTTCTGAAATACAGCCAACCTCTGGGTATTTAACTTTTTAGTTTCTCTTATTTATCCCACTGAAGAATTTAATTTTGGGGACTTTTTGCAATGATGACTCACTTACTTCTGAAGTCAGTACCGGTAGATATCAAACTTCAGTTCGCCTCAGAATCATCAGGATAGATGGTTAAAGTACAGATCATTAGGCTCCACCTCCGAGTTTTTGGTTCAGTGATTCTGGGATAGGGCCCAAGAATGAATTTTATTAATTGATTGATTGATTTATCCTTCAAGGTTTTGTTTAAATTCCAGTTAGCTAACATATGGTTTAGTATTGGATTCAGGAGTAGAGTTTAGTGATTTACACTTACGTATAGCACCCGGTGCTCATCACCTGTGTCCTCCCTAATACTCATCACTCATTTAGCTCATCCACCCACCCACCTCCCTTCCAACAACCCTCAGTTTGTTCTCTATAGTTAAGAGTCTTTTAGTCTCTTGCGGTTTGCTTCCCTCTCTTTTCCCCTTCTTCTCTTTTGTTCATCTGCTTTGTTTCTTAAATTCCAATATGAGTGAAATCATATGGTATTTTTCTTTCTTTGACTAATTTCACTTAGCATAATACACTCTACTTCCATTCATGTTGGCGCAAATTGCAAGATTTCATTCTTTTTGATGTCTGAGTAACATTCCATAATATATATATATCACATCTTCCTTATCCATTCATCAGTTGATTGACATTTGGTCCTTTTCTGTAATTTGGTTATTGTTTATAATGCTATAAACAGTGGGATGCATATCTTCCTTTAAATCAATATTTTTGTATCATTTGGGTAAATAAATACCTAGTAGTGCTGGGTCATAAGGTAGTTCTATTTTTAAGTTTTTGAACAGCCTCCATACTGTTCTCCCAAGTGGTTGCACCAGTTTGCATTCCCACTAACAGTGTAAGGGGGTTCCTCTTCATCTACATCCTCACCAATGACTGTTGTTTCCTGTATTGTTTATTTTAGCCATTCACACAGGTCATTGATATGACAGATGTGACATGATATTTCATTGTGGTTTTGATTTGTATTTCCCTGCTAATGAGTGATGTTGAGCATCTTTTCATGTGTCTGTTAGACCTCTGGATACTTCTTTCGAAAAATGCCTGTTCATGTCTTCTGCCCATTTCTTAACTGGATTACTTATGTTCTGGGTGTTGAATTTGGTAAGTTCTTTATAGATTTTGGATACAAATCCCTTATCAGCTATGTCATTTACAACTATCTTTTCCCATTCCATAGGCTGCCTTTTAGTTTTGTTGATTGTTTCCTTCACTGTGCAGAAGCTTTTCACCTTGAAGTCCCAACTGTTCATTTTTGCTTTTGTTATTCTTGTGTCTGGAGATGTGTTTAGTAAGAAGTAGCTCTGGATAAGTTCAGAGAGGTTGCTGCCTGTTTTCTCCACTAGGATTTTGATGATTTCCTGTCTCATATTTAGGACTTCCATCTATTTTGAATTTATTTTTGTGTATGGTGTAAGAAAGTGGTCCAGTTTCATTCTTCTGCATATCAGTGTCCAGTTTTCCCAACACCAATTGTTGAAGAGACTATCTGTTTTCCATTGCATATCTTTATTGAAGATGAGTTGACTATATAGATGTGGTCCATTTCTGGGTTCTCTGTTTTGTTCCATTGGTCTGTGTGTCTGTTTTGTGCCAATACCATACTATCTTGATGACAACAGCATTACCTTGATTCCCAGAGGAGACAAAGACCCCACTAAAAAGGAGAATTACAGGCCAATATCCCTGTAATGGCAGCTATTCTCCAGATGATACTAGCAAATTGAATCCAACAGTACATTAAAAAAATTTTCACCATGATCAAGTGGGCTACAGGGGTGGTTTAATATCTGTAAATCAATCAGTGTGATATACCACATTAATAAAAGGAAGGATGAGAACCATATGGTCTCAATAGATGTAGAAAAAACATTTGGCAAAATACAGCATCCATTTTTGATAAAAACCCTCAACAAAATCAGGATAGAGGGAACATAACTCAATATCATAAAGGACATATACAAAAGGCCCACAGCTAATATCATCCTCAACGGGGAAAAGCTGGGAGCTCTCCCCTAAGGTCAGGAACATGACAGGAATGTCCACTCTCAACACTGTTGTTCAAAATAGTACTGAAGTACTAGCCTCAGCAATCAGAAAACAAAACGAAATAAAAGGCATACAAATCAGCAAGGACAAAATCAAACTTTCACTATTTGTAGATGACAAGATATTTTGTGTAGAAAACCTGAAAGACTCCACCAAAATATTGCTAGAACTGAAACGTGAATATGGCAAAGTCACAGGATGTAAACTAAACATACAGAAAGCTGTTGCATTTCTATACACCAATAATGAAGCAGCAGAAAGAGAGATTAAGGGGCCAATCCCATTTACAATTGCACCAAAACCATAAGATGCCCAGGAATAAACCTAGCCAAAGAAATAAAGGATTTGTTCTCTAAAAACTATAAAACCCTTGTGAAAGAAACTGAAGATGACACAAAGAAATGCAAAAACATTCCATGCTCAAGGACTGAAAGAGCAAATAATGTTAAAATGTTTATACTACTCAAAGCAATCTACACATTTAATGCAATCCATTTCAAAATACCATTAGCATTTTTCCACAAAGCTAGAACAAGCAATCACAAATTTTGTACAGAACCACAAAAACCTCCAAAAAGCCAAAGCAATCTTGAAAAAAAAAAAAAAGCAAATCTGGAGGCATGACATTCCAGACTTCAAGCTATATTTCAAGAATGTATTTTAAATAGTTCTCAGGTAAAGCTTATGCTCTTGGTCCCAGGACCATATGTCCAGACCTTCTGATCTTGTTTATCGTTAATTATTTCACAATGAAAGCATTTATTATGTTCCCTACACCCCTATGCTGAATCAGAATTCCTTCCTTAAAATTGCTTTCTCTGACAAGACAAACTGCTATCGATTTCTTTAAATATTCTCAATTAATGTTCCCATTTCAGGACCATATTTTCTGCTTAAATGTTATTTTTCCAATAGAATCTGCTCTCAGAATGAAGGTTTACATTTTTACCTTATTAAGGTTCACTTCTCCCTCCTTCAGCAAATCTCTGCTTTGCTTGTTCTCAAGGGAATCCCATTTATGAATAAGCTCAGTTCAGTTCTGTTTTGGTCTGCAGTCAAGATTATTGCTTTGTGATTCCACTGCCCACCCCCACCCTCGCCCCCAATAGGACATCCAAGTTTCCTACCTTCTGTTGAGGAGAAGCCTAAAAATGTCCAGAACTGTTGAGATATTAAATCACCCAAAGATGGCAGATAGGTGGTAGAAACTGCACGACCCAGGACAACAGGGTTATTTCTTACTTTCTGTTCCATTACGTTCCAAAGTTCTCTTGTTGGTATCCATCTCCACATCATCTTGTACCATCCTTTTCTACCATTCCCTTCCCTAGCGCACTTCTTCTTCAGTCTCCTAGAGTACTTTCTTTGTAAATTAGTTTCAGCTTTGTCCCAGGCGGGGTGAGAAAGAGTGCCTTTCAGGGTATGAGTGGGAGGGAGGGAAAAACTCAGCGAACAAGAAAACAGCTAGGGGAATAGCCTTGTAATTCTGTCTCTCTGTATTTATATATTCATTCATATATATGTTAGTTCAGTCATATATTTTTTTTCATTTAGCAAATATGAGTTGTGTGCCTTCACTTAACACTAACCACGACTGCTTAAGAAATTAATCCCCCCATGTAAATTTCTAATTAAATAAAATGGTATAAATTTAAAAAATACTAAATATGTATGTGGAAAATAAACATATATTTAAATGTATACTACTTGAATATGTCTATCAAGTGTGTTTAACATATATGTCATAAACTTTATTTTAGCTATAATCAGAGATGATACAGGATTGATGATCTTTGGGACAAATGTACAGTTCTTGTTTATCTCCTAGTCACCAAGAGTTAAACTACATTTTTTTTTTTGCTATACCTAATGACATTTTGTATTTTCTTAATATTTTCCCTCTGTTGTAAATGTTTTTCTATTGTGTCTACATGATCACAAATATGACCTGTGAAATTAAAAAATTTGGCCCAGCATCCTTTTTTTTTAATGTTTATTTTTATTTTTGAGAGAGAGAGACACACACAGAGTGTGAGATGGGGAGGGGTAGAGATAGAGGAAGACACAAAATCGGAAGTCCAGGCTCTGAGCTGTCAGCACAGAGCATGATGCGGGGCTTAAACTCACTGACTGTGAGATCATGACCTGAGCCAAAGTTGAAGCCCGACACTTACCCTACGGAGCCACCCAGGTGCCCTGGCCCAACCTTCTTAAATGCAGGAAAATATGTAGTTAAAACATCTGGAGGACAGAGTTTAAAATTATTAAAAATTGGCATAATGCATAACATTACACAGGAGGAAAATTTCACCGTCAATAATCACTCAAAATCTGTTTAAATTCCTTTCTAGTCATTGTTTATTTTCTTGTGTAGTCAACTCATAAGTGTTTGTTTGTCTGTTTTTTTTTTTTTTTAAAGATTCTTTACTGTTGGTTTGCAGCCCTCTTTGGAATTTTCCTGGTGTGATCTGAAATTGGCCCCTGTACTCAGAGGTCAGAGTGAGACCAAAGAAAGAAGCGGGCCACTCCAGATTGCTAGGTGGCAGATTTAATAAGCAAAGGGAACTTTTGAGTCTTGTCTGGCGCAGTAGCAAGATGATTGCATCCCCGCACCCACCTGCTAAATCTTAAAAGTTTCCAAAGAGGCCTTAACTGGGTTCAGTCATATATACAGTATAGGGGTTCTCAGTGTCACATCATTGTAATATTGCTATGGCAATATGATAGCATTGTGATAAAGCTATGTCCTTGGAACAGCTCCTGGGAGCAGGAAAGTCAAGCAGGACCCACATTCCAAGGACAAGGAAGGGGGTGAGGAGCGGCTGAGTGCTTGGGTCCAGCTCATGAATCAATGGAGTCAAGGCCCTTCTTTCTGACATTCCCCACTGTTTACAGAAACTTAAAATTTCACATAAGTACAAAGAACAAAGTTTTAAAAAATACAAAACATTTTATATCACCTAGAATAATCAGTGCACATATACAAGTTATAAACAAATAACAGTAGGATATATAGATAGGTAAGTGAGTAGATACATAGAAGAGAAAAGTGTTTTTAGTAAAATAGGATCACTATACCTGCTTTAATTTTAAAACAGTATTAAATTTTATTTTAGCAAGATTTCAGAAAATAACAGCTTGAAAATTAAACTAAAGAAGTAACACTCCAAATAAATGCTTCTTCAAAATAAGACATTATTTCCTAGATTTCACCTGTTACAGTTAAGAGAAAACATTATTTTAAAAATATGTTAAAATTGTTAGACTTCTAGTCTTTTAAGTGTGTTTTATTTTAATTTTTTTAAAAAATTTTCTCAGCTTTATTCAAAATAATTGACAAAATTATATATATTTAAAATGTATAATGTGATGATTTTATAGATATATAAATTGTGAAATAATTTCAAATATCAAGTTATTTAACACATCCATTACTTCACAGTTATTCTTTTGGCACGCAGAGGAGGTGAGAACGCTTCAGATCTATGCTCTTAGCAAATTTCAAATCTACAATCCAGTGTTAGTGTTGTTTGCTGTAACCAGTGTGTTGTACATCAGATGCTCACACTGTTTGCATCTTGAAACTGAAAGTTTGTACCTTTTGACCTCATTTCCCTCACCTCCCCTAACTTATAGCAACCACGCTTGTACTTTCTGTTTCTATGAGTTTGGCCTTTTGTTTTTTTAAGATTCCACATGTAGGTGATACCAAATAGCATTTGTCCTTCTCTGTTTTTTTATTTCTTGTCTTTTTGATGATTGCCATAATAACACATGTGAAGTGATATCTCATGGTTTTGACTGGCATTTTCAAGATGATAAATGATGTTGAACATATTTTCATGTACCTGTGGGTCATTTGAATATCTTCTTTTGAAAAAAGTCTATTCAAGTCCTTTGCTCATTTTTGAATTGGATTATTATTATCATTATATTGCTGTTGAGTTCTAGGAATTCCTATATATTTTGGATATTAACTCCTTAACAGATATATGGTTTGAAATTACTCTCTCCCATTCCATAGGTTTCCTTTTCATTTTGTTGATTGTTTCCTTTATGGTGCTAACACTTTGTAGTTTGAGGTGTCTTGTGTACATTAGTTTTCTTTTTTCCCCCGTACTTAGTTGTTATATTAAAAAAAATCATTGCCAAGACAATGTCAGGGAACTTTCCACTATATTTTCTTTTAGAAATTTTATCATGTCAGATCTTGCATTTCAGTCTTTCATCCATTTCTTATTATTTTATTTAATTTATTTTGATAGAGAGTGTGTGAGTGGGGGAGGGTCAGAGAGAGAGGGAGAGACCCCCAAGGAGGATCCACCCTCAGAGCAGAGCCCGATGCAGGGCTGGATCTCATGACTGTGAGATTATGACCTGAACCAAACTCAAGAGTCGTATGCTTAACTGATTGAGTCACCCAGGAGTCCCAAGTTTTCCATCTATTTCAAGTTAGTTTTTGTGTGTAGTGTAAGATAGAAATTCAGTTTTGTGCTTTTGCATGTGGATATCAATTTTCCCAGCACCATTTATTGAAAAGACTCTGATTTCCCTTCTGGATATTTTTAGCGACTTTTCAGATTAATTATCTGTATATGTGTGAGTTCATTTCTGGGCTCTCTATTCTGTCCCATTGATCTATATATCTGTTTTTATGCCAATACCATATGTTTTGACTACTATAGTTATGTAATATGGTTTGAAATCAGAAAGTGTGATGCCTCCAGCTTTTTTTCTTCCTCAGGATTCCTCTGACTGTTCAGGGTCTTTTGTGACTTTTGGGATTGTTTATCCTATTTCTGTGACAAATATCATTGGAACCCTGACAGGAATTGGATTTCATCTAAATATGGATTTGGATGGGATTGGGAGTGAAGATGGCACAGTAGCAGGAGGCCCCGAAGCTTGCCTCCTCCCCAAACAAAGCTAGATAATTATCAAATCATTCTGAACTCAGAAAATTGATCTAAGGACTGAGAGAACAAAGTGCACAACTAGAGGGAGAAAAGGGGCCACGTGTGGAAGGTAGGAGGTGTGGAGATGTGATTTGGGGGAGAAAAGAATTGCCAGTGCTGCAGAGGGGAGTGAGCCTTGATCAGGGAGAGAGATACAGAGAGAGAGATACAGAGAGAGAGAGAGAGAGAGAGAGAGAGAGAGAGAGAGAGAGAGAGAGACAGAGAGACAGAGAGACAGAGAGACAGAGAGAGGGGCACAGTGCATTGTATAGAAAACACACTTCTCTGAAACCCATTGACAGGGAAAATGAGAGGGACTGATAATGAGTTTTTACAAGCAGCAGAGCTGAAAGTCTGAAGTCATGTACTTTCCAGGCCCTGGAACACTTCAGGAAGTCTTTCTGGTGTAAGCCATGTGCACTCTGCTGTTGTGCTTTGGCTCCTCTTTCCCTCAGGTCAGTCCTTTGCAGAGTTTCTCCTTGCCTGCAGTGGGGAGTGTTTGGACTTTGTCTATTGTGTGGAGAGTTTTAACTAAATGTGCTTCGATCTGCTTGTTAAAAGAAGCTAGATTCTATTTCCCCCAGCGCTGAAGCTTTGCAGCCCTCTAGGGTCAGTGGACTAGGTATGTGTGGAGAGTTGGTGCTGGTCTTCTGGGAGAGGGGCCTGCTGCTGCCCTGACTCTCAGGCACACTTGCCCTCGTAAAAAAGCACCTACTATATGACTTCTTCTTAATATAGCCAGGAACAGGACATATACAGTCTTTCCTAACACAGAGAAGACCGAGACCTAGACAAAATGTCAAGATGGAGAAATTTCATCTCAAAATAAAGAACAAGAAGAGATCATGGCTAGATATAAGTAATATGCCTGAACCAGAATTTAAAACAACAACCATAAGGATACTAGCTGGGCCTGAGAAAGCATAGATGATACCAGAGAGTCCCTTAGCACAGAAATAAAAGACTAAAACCTAGTCAGGCAGGAAAAAAAAGCTGTAACTGAAAAGCTAAACTGACTGGATGTAATGATTACAACAGTGAAAGAAGCAGATAAGTGAATAGGTGATTTAGAAGATAAAATGATTGAAAATAAGGAGCTGAAAACAAGAGGGAAAGAAAAATATTGGAATATGAATGTAGAGTTAGGAAACTCAGCAACTCAAATTATGATAACATTTGTATTATAGGAGTATCAGAAGAAGAGAGCAGGAAAGAGGGACAGAAGGTTTACTTATTTATTTTTTGAGGTATTTAAAATAATTTATTTTTTCTTCCTTCCTTCCTTCCTTTCTTTAATTTTTTAAAAAATATAATTTACTGTCAAGTCAGCTAACATACAGTGTATACAGTGAGTTCTTGGTTTTGCAGGGTAGATTCCCATGATTCATTGCTAACATACACTATCCAGCATTCATCCCAAGAAATGCCCTCCTCAATGCCCATTACCCATTTTCCCCACTCCCCCAATCCCACATCCCCATCAACCCTGAGTTTGGTCTTCTGTTAAGTTTCTCAAGTTCCACATATGAGTGAAAACATATGATGTCTGCTTTCTCTGACTGACTTATTTCACTTAGCATAATACCTCCAATTCCATCCATGTAGTTGGAAATGGTAGGTTTTCATTCTTTCTCATTGCCATGTAGTATTCCACAGTATGTATGTGTGTGTGTGTGTGTGTGTGTGTGTGTGTGTGTGTGTGTGTGTGTATAAAGAAGATGTGGCATATACATATATATTCCATAGTTCCATAGTCCATCAGTTGATGGACATTGGGCTCTTTCCATTATTTAGCTATTATTGAAAGTGCTCCTTGGGGTACAAGTGCCCTTATGAATTAGCACTCCTGTATCCTTTGGATAAATTTTTAGTAGTGCTATTGCTGGATCATAGGGTTGTTCTATTTTTAATTTTTTGACGAATCTCCACAATGTTTTTCAGAGCAGCTGCATCAGTTTGCATTCCCGCCAATAGTGCAAGAGAGTTCCCTTTTCTCCACATCCTCACCAAAATCTGTTGTTTCTTGAGTTGGTAGTTTTAGCCACTCTGACCAGTGTGAGGTGGTATCTCAATGTGGTTTTAATTTGTATTTCCCTGATGATAAGTGATGTTGAGCATCTTTTCATGTGTCTGTTGGCCATCTGGATGTCTTCTTTGGAAAAGTGTATATTCATGTCTTTGGCCCATTTCTTCACTGGATTATTTGTTTTTTGGGTGTTGAGTTTGGCAAGGTGTTTATAGATTTTGAATACTAGCCCTTTATATGATATATCATTTATAAATATCTTCTCCCATTTTGTTGGTTGCCTTCTAGTTTTGTTGATTGTTTCCTTTGCAGTGCAGAAGGTTTTTATCTTGATGAGGTCCCAATAGTTCATTTTTGCTTTTATTTCCTTTGCCTTTGGAAATGTATCAAGTAACAAGTTGCTGCGGCTGAGGTCAAAAGGGCTATTGCCTGTTCTCCTCTAAGGTTTTGATGGTTTTCTGTCTCACATTTAGGTCTTTCATACAGTTTGAGATTATTTTTGTGTATGGTGTAAGAAAGTGGTCTAGTTTCATTATTCTGCATGTTGCTATCCAGTTCTCCCAGCACAATTTGCTAAAGAGACTTTTTTCTTTCCTGCCTTGTTGAAGATTAGTTGGCCATACATTTGTGGGTCCACTTCTGGGTTCTCTATTCTATTCCATTGGTCTATGTGTCTATTTTTGTGCCAATACCATACTGTCTTGATGATCCCAGCTTTGTAGTAGAGGCTAAAGACCCGGATTGTGATGCTTCCCATTTTGGTTTTCTTTTTCAACATTATTTTGGCTATTTGGGGTCTTTTGTGGTTCCATATAAAATTTAAGATTGTTTGTTCTAAGTTTGAGAAGAATGACAGTGCAATTTTGATTGGGATTGCATTGAATGTGTAAATTGCTTTGGAAAGTATTGACATTTTAACAATATTTATGGATTTTAACAATATTTGTTCTTCCAATCCATGATCATGGGATGTTTTTCCATTTCCTTTTGTCTTTTTCAATTTCTTTCATAAGTTTTCTATAGTTTCCAGTGTACAGATCTTTTACATCTTAGGTTAGGTTTATTCTTAGGTATCTTATGGTGATTGGTGCAATTGTAAATGGGATTGATTTCTTGATTTATCTTTCTGTTGCTTCATTATTGGTATATAGAAATGCAACCGATTTTTGTACATTGATTTTGTATCCTGTGATTTTGCTGAATTCATTAATCAGTTCTGGCAGGTTTTTAGTGGAGTCTTTCAAGTTTTCCATGTACAGTATCATGTCATCTGCAAAAAGTGAAAGTTTGATTTTCTTCTTTGCCAATTTAGATGCATTTTATTTCATTTTGTTTTCTGATTGCTGAGGCTAGGGCTTCCAACATTATGTGGTAAGAGTGGACATCCCTGTTGTGCTCCTGATCTTAGGGGGGAAAGCTCTCAGTTTTTCCCCATTGGGAAAAAATTATATTAGCTGTGGGCCTTTCCTATATGGCTTTTATGATGTTAAGGTAAGTTCCTTCTATCCTGAGTTTCTTGAGAATTTTTATTAAGAAAGAATGCTGTATTTTGTCAAATGCTTTTTCTGCATCTATTGACAGGATCATATGGTCTTACCCCTTCATCTATTAATGTGATGTATTACAATGATTGACTTGTGAATATTGAACTAGCCCTGCATCCCAGGAATGAATCCAACTTGATCATGGTGAATAATTCTTTAAATATACTGTTGAATTCGATTTCCCAGTATCTTGTTGAGAATTTTTGCATCCATGGTTCATTAGAGATATTGGCCAGTAATTCTCTTTTTCAGTGGGGTTTCTGTTTGGTTTGGGAAACAGGGTAATGGTGGCTTCATAGAATGAGTCCAGAAGCTTTCTTTCCATTTCTATTTTTCAGAAAAGCTTGAGGTATTAACTCTACCTTAAATGCCTGGTAGAATTTCCCTGGAAAGCTGTTGGGGCCCAGTAGGCAAAAATTACCCTCAAACAATATTTGGCCTCCTGGGTCACATATGTGGCTTCTATTCATCCTGTCTGTGATTTTCTCATTGCTTTGTAAAGAGACATATACTTTTAGGCTTTGAATCAACTTGGTTGGGTCAGTGACGCCAGCCCTCCCCTTACTTTGCTTTCTAGCTCTTTGTCTGCTGTTGGGAGTAAACCTTAAGCCTCTGCCAAAAGATTTGCCTATTAAAGGATGAGCATCTTGCCCATGCATAACTAATGAGGGGTCTTAAAAAATGTAAATATCCTCATAGAAATCTGCAGGCTCATCTTCTGCTTGGAAGAATCCCTCTCCTGCAATGACTTGATAATTCCTGATATTTACACCTGTCCTGTTAAACATGATCCTTTCTGGAGCAAGTCTTCACTTCAAAGACCTTGAACTATGTAACAACAAAAGAAATGATGTAATCACCTATGGTATATAAGACCCTGGCCATCTAAGTAAAACGTGGCTTTTCCACCATGCCCGTTGTCCATCTTGTTTGTCGTTGTCTGTCTTCTTTCTTATAGATATTGCACCAACACCAGCTCCCTACTTGGGACCTTTCAACTGGGGTGCGTGGGCTGGTCCCCCACAGAAAGTCACTTGGCCCTGGAGTCTTATTTTTTGGGAGATGTTTGATAACTGATTCAATTTCTTCTCTGGTTATGGGTCTATTCAAATTTTCTATTTATTCCTGTTTCAGTTTTGGTGTGTGTATACCTAGAATTTGTTCATTTCCTTCAGGTTGTCCAGTTTGTTGGCATATAATTTTTAATAGTATTCTCTAATAATTGTTTATATTTCTATGGTGTTGTGATCTCTCCCCTTTTATTCATGATTTTATCTATTTGGATTCTCTCTCTTTTCTTTTTGAAAAGTCTGACTAGAGGTTTATCAATTTTGTTTTATTTTGTTTTTTCAAAAAAACCCAGCTCTTAGATTCATTGGTATGCTCTACTGGTTTTTTGGATTCTCTATTACTTATTCCTGTTCTAATCTTTATTATTTCTCTTCTGCTGGCTTTAGGGTTTCTTTGCTGTTCTGATCTAGTTCCTTTAGGTGTGCAGTTAGGTTTTGTATTTGGCACTACTTTTCTTGTTTCTTGAGATAGGTCTGGATTGCAATGTATTTTCCTCTTAGGACTGCCTTTTCTGCATCCCAGAGGGTTTGGACTGTCATGTTTTCATTTTCATTTGCTTCCATATATTTTCTGTTTCACTTATTCTCCCCTCTGCCTCCTCCATCCTTGCTGTCACTGCATCTAGTTTATTTTGCATCTCGTTTACACCATTTCTTAATTTGTCGTGACTACTTTTTAGTTCCTTGATAACCGCAGGGATAGATTCTCTGTTGGGAGCCGTGGAGCTTTTGGCTGCCTCAGGCAAGGATATATCGCTCTCCAGGGAGCAACCAAAAAACAAGATCTACATCCGGAGGCTGGAGAGTGCCATTTCCTGGTCCAAGATTTTGGCGTCCGTCATGCTGGGCCAGACGTAGAATGGCCAAGGTGCACAAAAGATCAAACCAGATTTCGGGTATGCAGCGTTAAGCTTCCCCTGCCCAGCATCTGCAGACGCTGGTCTGCGCGCTTCCCTTTGATGCTGTGTCCGGAGTTTGGTGTTTCGTTTTAGGTTTTTTCCTTTTCTCTAATATTCATTTGACTCTGTTACCTGGCAAGCGACCCAGGTCAGTTCCCTGCCCCAAAATCCTATATAAGAGGAATTATTTTCTTAATAAAGGAGAGAGGCTTGATCGGAAACCGTGTGTTGTGTCTTCACTCTCTGCGTCTCCCTCCTGCCCTGTTTTCTCTCCCTCCCTCAGGAAAAGAACCCGCGAGGTTTCTCTGCCCTGCCGGCCGGGGCGGACGAGACAGGTACCCCCGAACGCCGGGGACGAGCGCACCGGGACCTGGCTTCGGCTAAGACAATTCTCTGCTGTCTTCTTTGCTTTTTTCAAGCCCAGCTATTATGATTACTATTCTAAATTCTTTCTCAGTTTTATTGCTTATATCCGTTTTGAGCAATTATCTAGCTGTCATTTCTTCCTGGAATTTTTCAGGACAATTCTTGCATTTCATCATTTTGGCTAGTTTTCTGGTCCTTATGTCTTTTAATAGCTTATTATGTGTCCTGCACCTGTGAACACCATTATATTAAAAAGCGTCACACACTGCCTATAGCCTGGCCCTTTAAGAACTGTTTTTAGTGTATGTTGCATGGTCACTGTTGCTGTGACTCTGTGACTTTATTTCCCTACTCGTATTAGTGGTTTGGGCCTTCTACCAGGTGCACTTTAAGTTTTTCATTGAAGTAACCCCGGAAAATTTTTGAAAAAGTGGTGTTGGTTATGGAGGAAGCTGTATCTCCTACAAAGAGAGAAATGATAGGAGTGAGGAAAAAGAAAAGGAAAAATAATTCACCAGGCAGAGAATCAGAGAAACGATATGGTTTAGTCCAGAGAGAGAGGAAAATAAAGATGAGGGAAATACAGAAGAGATGTAAAAAGAATAGATTAAAAAGATGATTGATAGATCGATGATAAATAGATAAAGAACTGACCAAGAATCAAATCAAAAAATGTAAATGTGAAACCACTGGACTGATTTGATGGGGACTTGGAACTTGTGGCTATGCTGGTCTGGAGGAGGGGCTGTCTGGGTTGGGTCAATGTCAATCTTGATCCAGTAGATATGCAGTTATCAGGTGCAGAGGGTCATAGTTTGGTGTAGGCAGGTCCTGCCTCCACTGTGGGCACATTGACTGTTCCCTGAAGTCCCACTATGTTGGTGAAGAGGAGAAAAATGGCGAAACCCCTGCCTCTTCCCTCTGGACCAGGTGTCCCAATCTATTCTGATGAAGCTGTCCTCACAATGCCCCAAACAGGTGTGGAGTGCATCGGTTTGTTCCGCTCCTCAACACCTCCCCCTCCCCCAAACCCTGCACCTTCCAGGTGTTAGGCTGGGATTTAAACCCTGATGTCTTAAAGAGTCCCACTCTGTGTGCCACAGTTCGGGGGATGTGCCACTCTGCCCAACTGGCTGACAAAAGGTCTCTGGTTCCTCACAGTGCCAACTGGGAGCGAGTGGCTGGTTTGTTGGATGCCTTAAAAGATCCCGCTATGCACACTCCAGTTCTGGTTCCAGGGAAGAGCCACTCCACCCAGCCCGCTGACAAAGGTCCTCTGGCTCATCATAGTGCTGCACAGGTGCGAGTCTGCAAGTTTGTCCCACTCCACAGTCTCTCGTGCCACCCCAATCCTTAAAGTATCCCACTTCCAGCATCGCAGTTGGGGGTAGAGCCACTCTGACAACTAGCCAGCAAAGGGCCTCTAGCTGGTGGGTGCTTGCAATGTCTTTTGTCCTTGGAGGTTATTTGCCTTCTTTCTACAGCACTCAAACAGAGAAAACTTTTTCCTACTGCACCTCTGAGCTGGCTACTCAGTCAGGGTTGGCTCCTCTCCTCCCCAGGTCCCTGCACAGGGCAGCCTCCATTCAGATAAAGCCTTGCAACCCTAGAATGAAGTAGAAGTTCTTCTTTTTTTTCCTCTTCTCTGGTCCATGGCTTTTCTCTTGTACGAATTCTATCCTACACTTCCACAACCTCTTTTTCTCTTCTTTTAATTTCTCCACCAAAGCAGATCCCTCCCCACCTTGTCTATGCCGCCTGTTTTATCTCTCCCAGTTTGCAGTCATGCACCTATGGGCTGCCATGTTGTCTCTGGGGGAAGCTGGAGATGTTTCTCATTCTATAGCCCAGATTCCTGGAATTCCAAGTCTTCTGGCCTCAATACTGCTGTGTTTGAGGGATGAGGGAACTTCCAGTCTCCCTATTTCTCTGCCATGTTGACTCCACCTCCAGCAGAGAGTTTACTTAGGCAAATTATAGCTGTCA
The DNA here is from genome assembly GCF_006229205.1 of Suricata suricatta. Lineage (NCBI taxonomy): Eukaryota > Metazoa > Chordata > Mammalia > Carnivora > Herpestidae > Suricata > Suricata suricatta. The sequence goes on from NC_043709.1 coordinate 94,543,181, forward strand.
ACTTCTCTGATCTTGAAAGGAAACAGATATCCAAATCCAGGAGGCACAGAGAACTCCCACCAAAACCAACAGAAACAGGACAACACCAAGCCACATTGTAGTAAAACTTAAAAAATACAGAGATAAGAAAAGAATCCTGAAAGCAACAAAGTAAAATAGTCTTTAACCTACGAGGGAAGATAGATCAGGTTTGAAGAAGGTCTGTCCACAGAAACTTGGCAGGCCAGAAGGGAGTGGCAGGATATATTCAACATGTTGAATAGAAAAAAATACTCAGCCAAGATTCCTTTATCCAGCAAGACTGTCATTCAGAATAAAAGAGAGATGAAGAGTATTTCAGAAAAACAAAAACCAAAGACGTTTGTGACCACTCAACTAGCCCAGCAAGAAATATTAAAGGGGACTTTCTGAGTGGGAAAAAAAATATCAAAGCAACCAAGACTAGATAGGAATAGAGAAAATCTCCAGAAACACCGACTTTGCATCTATACCTAATGCCATGGCACTACATTCATATCTACCAATAATCACTCTGAATGTAAATGGACTAAATGCTCAATTAAAAAACATAAGATATTAGAATGGATGGAAAAAAAAGTCCCATCTATATGTTGCTTATAAGAGATTTATTTTACATCTAAAGATACCAACAGATTGAAAGTGAAGGGATGGAGAACCATATATCATTCTAACAGAGGTCAAAAGAAAGTCAGAGAAGCCTTACTCATATCAGACAAACTAGAATTTAAACCAAAGACTGTAACAAGTGATGAAGAAAAGCTCTATATCATACTAAAGAGGTCTATCTAACAAGAACAAACAAATTTAAATATTTATGTCCCCAACTTGAAGCACCCAAAATTGATTTATATAAATCAATTAAAGACAAACATAAAGAGATTCATTAATAACAATACAATAATAGTAAAGGACTTTAAAACTGCTTACAGCAATGGACAGATCATGTAAGCAGAAAATCAATAAGAAAACAATGGCTTTGAATGACACATTGGACCAGATGGACTTAACAAATATATTCAGAACATTTCAACCTAAAGCAGGAGAATATACATTATTTTCATGTGCACATGGAACAGTCACCAGAATAGATCACATACTAGGTTACAAATCAGTCTTCGACAAGTACAAAAAGATCGAGATCCTATTGTGCATATTTTCTGACAACAATGCTATGAAATTTGAAGTCAGCCACAGGAAAAAATTTGGAAAGACCACAATTACATGGAAATTAAAGAGCATTCTACTAATGAATTAATGGACTAGCCAGGAAATTAATGAATAAATAAAAAAATACATGGAAACAAATGAAAATGAAAGTCCAAAACTTTGGGATGCAGCAAAAGTAGTCTTAAGAGGAAAGTATATAGTAATACAGGTCTACATCAACAAGCAAGAGAAGTCTCAACTACACCATCTAACCTGATACCTAAAAGAGCTAAAAAAAAAAAGAAAAGAAAAAAGAACAGCAAATAAAGCCTAAAGCCAGTAGAGAAAGGGAAATAATAAATATTAGAAGAGAGATATATGATATAGAAACAAACAAAAATCCCAGTAGATCAATGAAACTAGAAACTGGTTCTTTGAAAAAATTAATACAATTGATAAACTCCTAGCTAGACATATGGAGAGAGAGAGAGAGAGAGAGAGAGAGAGAGAGAGAGAGAGAGAGAGAGAGAGAGAGAAAGGACCAAAGTAAATAAAATTAGGAATAAAAGAGGAGAAAGCATAACCAACACTGCAGAAATACAAACAATTATAAGACAATATTAAGAAAAATTATATGTCAACAAATTGGGAAATCTGGAAGAAATGGATAAATTTTTAGAAACATATAAACTACCAAAACTGAAACAGGAAGAAATAGAAAATTTGAACTCATCCGTAACTAGCAAAGAAATTGAATTAGTGTTCAAAAGCTTCCAACAAACAAAAGTCCAGGGCCAGATGGTTTCCCATGGGAATTCTACCAAACATTTAAAAAGTGTTAATACCTGGGGCGCCCGGGTGGCTCAGTTGGTTGAGCATCTGGCTTCAGCTCAGGTCATGATCTCATGGTTTGTGGGTTTGAGCCCCGCATCAGGCTCTGTGCTGATATCTAGCTCAGAGCCTGGAGCCTGTCTTCAGATTCTGTGTCTCCCCCTCTCTCTGACCCTCCCCTGCTTATGCTGTCTCTCTTTCTCACAAAAATGAATAAAACATTTAAAAATTTTTTAACTTTTTAACACATTTAATTTAAATGTGTTAATACCTATTTTTCTCAAAATGTTCCCAAAAGCATTGCTTTGATTCCAAAACAAGACAAAGAGTATACTAAAAAGGAAAATTATAGGCCCATACTTCTAGTGAACATGGATGCAAAAATTGTCAACAAGATACTAGTAAATCAGGGCTGGCTCAATATCCACAAATCAAACAATATGATACACCACATTAATAAAAGAAAGGATAAGAACATATGATTTTCTCAAGAGATGAAGAATAAAAATTTGACAAAATACAGCATCTATTCTTGATAAAAGGCCTCAACACAATAAGGGTAGAGGGAACATACCTCAATTTCATAAGGCCATACATGAAAGACTCACAGCTAATATTATCCTTCATGAAGAAAAATTGAGAGCTTTCCCCCTCATGTCAAGAACAAGATAAGTATGTCCACTCTCATCATTGTTATTTAACATAGTACTGGAAGTCCTAGTGTCAGCCATCAGACAACAAAAAGAAATAAAAGGCATCCAAATTGACAAGGCGAAATTTTTAGACATGATACTCTATGTAGAAAGTCCAAAGGACTCAACCAAAAAATTGCTGTAACTGAAATATGAGCTAAGCAAAGTCATAAATATAAAATCAACATACAGAAAGATGCTGCATTTTATACACCAAAAATAGAGAAATCAAGGAGTCAATCCCATTTATAATTGCACCAAAATCATAAGATACCTAGGAATAAACCTAACCAAAGAAGTAAAATTCTGTTCTCTGAAAAATATAAAACACTTATAAAAAAAAATGAATCTACCACAAAGAAATGGAAAAACATTCCATGCTCATGGATTGAAAGAACAAATATAGTTAAAATGTATACACTATCCAAAGGAATCTACACATTTAATGCCATATCTATCAAAATACCTCTAACATTTTTCACAGAAATAGAACAAAGAATCCTAAACTTGTATGGAACTGCAAAAGACCCTGAATAGCCAAAGTCATGTTGAAAAAGATAACCAAAGCAGGAGACATCACAATTCTGGACTTCAAGCTATATTACAAAGCTGTAATCATCAAGACAGTATGGTATTGACACAAAAACAATCAATGGGACAGATAGAAAACTCAGAAATGAACCCAAAACTGTATGGTAAACTCCTCTTCAACAAAGCCAGAAAGAATATGCAATGGAAAACAGATAGTCTCTTCAACAAATGGTGTTGGGAAAATTGGACACCATTATGCAGAAGAATGATCCTGGACCATTTTCTTACATCATACATAAAAATAAATTCAAAAATGGGTAAAATATCTTAATGTAAGACAGGAAACCATCAAAATCCTAGAGAAGAAAGCAGGAAGCAATTTTTTTTTACCTTAACCAGAGCACCTTCTTACTACACACATCTCCAGATACAAGGACAATAAAAGCAAAAATGAACTATTGGGACTTCATTAAGGTGAGAAGCTTCTTCACAGTGATGAAAAGGCAGCCTATAGAATGGAAGAAGATATTGGCAAGTGACTGATAAAGGGTTTGTATCCAAAATCTATAAAAAATTTATCAAATTCAACACCAAGAAATAAATAATCCAGTTAAGAAATGGGCAGAAGACATGAGCAGACATTTTCACAAAGATATCCAGATGGCTAGTAGACAGCGAGTAGAAGCTCAACATCACTTATCATCAGGGAAATATAAACCAAAACTACAATAAGATACCATCTCACACCTGTCTGAATGACTAAAATGAAAAGCACAGGAACTAACAGACATTGGGGAGGATTCAGAGAAAGGGGAACCCTCTTACAATGTTGGTGGGAATACAAACTGGTGCAGCCATTCTGGAGAATAGTATGGAGGTTCCTCAAAAAGTTAAAAATAGAACTACCTATGATCCAGCAATTGAACTAGTAGGTATTTATCCATAGGATACAAAAACACTGATTTAAAGGGAATCATGCACCCCAATGTTTATAGCTGCATTATCAACAATGGCCAAATTACAGAGAGTGCCCAAATATCCGTCAGCTAATAAACAGATAAAGAAGATATATATTTATATATTTTTATGTTTATGTATATTTACACATACATTAAATATATATTATGAATATTACTCAACCATAAAAAAGAATAAAATCTTGTTCTTTGCACTGATGTGGATGGAGCTAGTGCATATTATTCTAAGTGAAGTAAGTCAGGTAAAGAAAGAAAAATACAATATGATTTCACTCATATGTGGAATTTAAGAAACAAAACCAATAAACATGGAAGAAAGGGGAACAAAAGAGAGGGAGTTAAACCATAAGAGAGTTTTAACTATAGAAAAGTGTTGGTTACTGCAGGGGAGGTGGGCAGGGGGTGGGCTTAATGGGTGTTGGGTATTAAGAAGGGACTTGTGATGAGCACTGGGTGTTAAATGTAAGTGAGGAATCACTAAATTCTACTCAAGCCAATAAATACTATATGTTAACTAACTAGAATTTAAATAAACCTTAAAGAAAAATGAAATAGAAAAAAATTACTACGGTTTTGGATAGTATGGACATTTTAAGTGTTAATGCTTCCAATCCACAAGCATAGGATATTTTCCTATCTATTTGTATATTAAATTTCTTCATCAATGTCTTCTAGTTTTCAGTGTTGAGAACTTTCATCTCCTTGGTTAAAGTTATTCCTAAATAGTGTCTTGTTTTTATTCTATTGTACATGTGACTGTTTTCCTTATTTGTTTTTCAGAAAATTTGTTGTTAGTGTATAAAAATGCAACTGGTTGTCTTACGTTGGTTTTGTTCCCTGCTAATGTATCTAATTGTTTTTTTAGTTCTAACAGTTTTTTGGTGGAGTGTTAGGATTTTACACATTTAATATTATGTCATCTGCAAATAAAGACACTTTTACTTCTTCCATTCCGTTTGGATGCCTTTTATTTCTTATTCTTGTTTAATTGTTCTGGTTAAGGCTTTCAGTAGTACATTGAGTAGGTAGAGTGAAAAGAGTTGTTCTTGTGTTAGTCCTTTCTTAGAGGAAGAATTTTCGACTTTCAACATTGAGTACAGTATTAGCTGTGGGTTTGTCATATATGGTGTTTATTATGCTGAGGTACATTCTTTCTCTACTCAGTTTGTTTAGAATTTTTACCATGAAAGGATGTCGTATTTTGTCAAGTACTTTTTCTGCATCTATTAACACAGCCAACAAAGTTTCTCAGTCAGAGGTAATTGCATAGCCCACCAGACTGTGGAGCCTGGTCTAGTCAGGGACCCCAAACAATGGCCCCATTTGAATGTAGGTCACAATAGACCTGTATGATCATGTAATCTGACCACTGTCCCTACTTTCAGTAAATAGTTATAACCACACCCAAACAAAGATGTTAGTATTAAACTGCACTTGCCCACAGATACTGCCAGCTGATCTGCCCAGAAAAAATTAACTGACTAATGAAAGACTGTCTCTGCTAAAAGAGATAGATAATGTCTGGAAAATGTGATACCTTATTCAAATATGCAGGTAGCAAGAATCATGGGTCACATAGAATCAGGTAAACATAAAACCAGGAAAGGAAACAAATAAAGTTCTAATAATTGGCCCTAAAGAAATGGAGATCTATGAAATATCTGACAAAAAATTCAGAATACTCTTAAAGAAGTACAGTGATCTACATTTAGAATATTATGAATGACATGAAGAATTTAGTAGAGAGCCTCAACATCATTTGAGTAAGCAAAAATAACAGAATCAGTGACCTGGAAAATAGATCATTTATATTTATTTAATTTATTTATTTTAAAAATTTTTAATGTTTATTTTTTTAGGAAAAAAGAGAGAGAAATACAGAGCACTAGCAGGGAAGGGGCAGAGAGAGAGGGAGACACAGAATCCAAAGCAGGATCCAGGCTCTGAGCTGTCAGTACAGAGCCCAACACGGGGCTCAAACTCACACAGACCATGAGATCATGATCTGAGCTGAAGTCGGATGCTTAACTGACTGAGCTACCCAGATGCCCTGAAAATAGATCATTTATAGTTATCCATTCAGGAACAATAACAACAAAAACAAAAAGATAAAAAGTGAAGAAAGCCATGGGATTTTACCTGGATCCCATGGAAAAAAATAATATACACATTATGGGAATCCCAGAAGAGAAAGAGAGATAGACAGAAAGTATATATAAAGCAATATGGCTGAAAACTTCTAAAAAGTAGCAAGAGAAATGGATATCCATATTCACGATTACCAAAAGACCCTAAATAAGTCGAATCTGAAAAAAAGCTCCACCAAGACACATTGTAATTAAATTGTTAAAAGTCAAAGATAAAGAGAGAATTTTGAAAGAAGCAAGAAAAACCAGCACATCACATACAAAGAACTCCCTCCACCCCCATAAGACTATAAGCAAATTTCTCAACAGAAACATTACAGGCCAGGAGGGAGTGGGATGATAGATTCAAAATATTGAACAAACATCCCTCAGTCTACCAAGAATACGATGCATGGCAAAGCTGCCCTGCAGAAATGGAGGAGAGGTAAAGACGGTCTTGAACAAAAATGAAATTCAAGACTAGATTTGCCTTACAAAAAAATGCTAAAAGCCATCTTCAATAGGAAATAAAAAGATGCTAATTAATATCACAAAGGAATATGAATATATGTGTAAAACTCACTGATAATGACTGTATAATCAAAGTCAGTTCTCTAAAAGGTTAGTAATGGTACTTTGTAATTCACTTATAACTCTAGGTTAATGTTAAGAAGAAATATATTAAAAATAACCCTAACTCTAATATTTTTAAATGGATACACAATATAAAAAATATATAAAATGTGATGGGTGGGAAAAGAATGAAAGTGCAAATTTTCTGTATGCTGTCAAAATTAAATTGTTATCAGCTTAAAGTAGGATGTTATGAATAAATTTTAATAAATTTTATCTAAGCCTAGTGGTAATTACAAAGGGAAAACCTTCAGTAGACCCACAAAAGATTATGATAAAAAAGTCAAAGCATACCACCTACAAAGTTATCAAGTCACAAAAGAAACACTAAGATAAGAACAAAGGACCTACAAAATAGTCAGAAAACTAAGATAGTAACAAAGGACCTACAAAATAGTCAGAAAACGGTGAACAAATGGCAACAGTCAGCTTTTACCTGTGAATAATTACTACAAATGTAAGTGGATGGAACTCTCCAATCAAAAGACATAGATTGAGTGGATGAAGGAAAAGAATCTTTCAACAATATGCTGTCTACAAGAGACTCACTTTAGGTTTAAAGACACATATACACTGAGTGAAAGGACGGAAAAGGTTATTTCAAGCAAACTGGAACTAAAAAAACCCAAAAGTAGATATACATTTATCAAACTAAATAGACTAAGCATGGTCAAAACAGATAAAGAAGGTCGCATAATGATAAATGGGTCAACCCATCAAAGTGATATAATTGTATAATTTTTGCACTTAATATTAGAACACCTAACTATATAATGCAAATACTAACAGAACCAATTGGGGAAATAATCAGCAATATAATCAAAATTGGATTCTTTAATGCCCCACTCTTAACAGTTGGTAGGTCATCTATACAGAGAATCAGTAAAGGGGTGCCTGGGTGGCTCAGTTGGTTAAGTGACCAACTCCTATTTTGTTTCAGGTCATGATCCTACAGTTTATGAGTTCGAGTCTTGCATCAGGCTCTGTGCTGACAGTGTGGAACTTGCTTGAGATCTTCTCTCTCTGCCTCTCCCCTCCTCTAAATAAATAAATAAATAAATAAATAAATAAATAGGAAATTGGTTTGACAATCACACAGACCAAACGGATCTAACAAATATATACAAAACACGCTGTCCAACATCATGATACACATTTCTCTCAAATGCACATAGAACATTTTCTAGAATATACCATATGGTAGGCCACAAACAGGTCTTAGCAAATTTTTAAATGATTGAAATCATACAAATTACTTTCCGACAACCATGGTAAAAAAAGTACAACTCAAAAGCAGGTTACCTGGAAAGTCAATAAGGAAAGTATTTTGAAATCAAATATCACACTGTTAAACATTCAGTGGAACAAAATCAAAAGGGAACTAAAAAGTGTCTAATACAAACAAAAATGGAAATACAAAATTTCCATTGTGTTCCCTTCCACTTGTGAGAGGGAGGTTCAGAGTGATGAAAGAATAGATCAAGAAAAAGTTCCCCCCAAAAAAACCTAACTCTATACCTCAAGGAACTAGAAAAGGAATAAAAAACAAGTCTAAAGTTAGCAGAAGGAAAGAAATAATAAAGATTAGGGCAGAAATAAATGAAATAAAGAGCAGATAAACAATAGGAAAATTAACAAAATGAAGAGTTGGTTCTTTGAAAAGAGATAAAACTGGCAAACCTTTAGTTAGACTAACCAAGAAAAGAGAGAAGCAAGTAAAAATATTATAAATAAAAATGGAGACATTGCAAATAATTGCAAGAAATACACTGTGATATTATCCTCTCATATACATTTCATTTTATATTATATATACTATAACCATTTTATTTTATTCTTAACAAAATAGGTTTGAAGACAGTTTCCATTCTATATAATAAAATTTTGAATATTATAAATGGAAAATACCATTAGTGTGGATGTTCCTTGCACAAGCTTTTAAACTATTGTGATCTTCCAGAGTGGCTGCACCAGTTTACATTCCCACCAATAGTGTGTGGAGGTTCCTCAAAAAACTATCAATACAACTCCCCTATGACCCAGCAATAGCACTGCTAGGGATTTACCCAAGAGATACAGAAATGCTGATGCATAGGGGCACATGTACCCCAATGTTCATAGCAGCAATGTCAACAATAGCCAAAACATGGAAAGAGCCTAAATGTCCATCACCTGATGAGTGGGTCAAGAAGATGTGGTGTATATACACAATGGAGTACTACATGGCAATGAGTAAGAATGAAATCTGGCCATTTGTAGCAAAGTGGATGGACCTTGAGTGTGTCATGCTAAGAGAAATAAGTCAGGCGGAGAAGGACAGATACCATATGTTTGGCACTCATAGGTCTAACAGGAGAACAGGAGAAACCTGATGGAAGACCATGGGGAAGGGAAGGGAGAAAGAGAGTTGGGGAGAGAGAGGGAACCAAAACCTGAGAGACTATTGAATACTGAAAACAAACTGAGGGTTGAAGGGGAAGGGGGAGGGGGGAAAAGAGGTGGTGGTGATGGAGGAGGGCACTTGTGGGGAAGAGCACTGGGTGTTGTATGGAAACCAATTTGACAATAAACTATTTTAAAAAAAGAAAAAAACTATGGTGATCTTATTTTGATTAAAATCTTAAGTAATAATGAACTCAGTATCTTTCACACTTCTGGACAACTCAAAATTTTAGAAAGTTCTGTTTTGCATTGTTGCCTCTACCAAAAATGGCATTAAAGATAGGTGACTAGAAAACAAGAGTCTATTTTGACATTTCCTATAAAAACACCACTCGACTGAATATTGTTTCCTAATTGTCTGTTTGGGATAGGATATATAACGGGGAAACAACAAAAATGGAGAGTGTAAGGAAACAACTCTTTTTTTTTTAACGATAGTTCTGTTTCTGCTGACAGCTTTAATGAATTCTGAAAACTTTAATGAAGGACCTGAATGACTTTGTTTGAAACTAAGTTAAGAAGAATGCCAAGAAAAGCTGTGACTGGAAAAGGCAAATCAAGACCTAAATCCTTAGCTACTAAGGGCAAAAGTGTAACAGAAATGTTCCAAATAATTTGAGATTTAATGTACCAATGTACGTTATTGAACAAAAGTACATGTGGAAATAGTCTAAGGATCACAAAGAAAACTGTCTCCCTTCACCATTGTCATTCCTGTTCACACGAGCTATTTGCTTTCGAGGTAAATCACATGTCCCTATTCCTTGCCTGGCAACATTGCTGAGAATTTTCTGTCGGGAGCCTCCACGTTTCCTGGCTGCCTCAGGCAAGGATTATCACTCTCCGGGGAGTGAACCGGTAAACAAGATTTGCATCTGGAGGCTGGAGACTGCCATTTCCTGGTTCAAGATTTTGGCGTCGGTCATGCTGGGCCAGACGTAGAGTGGCCAAGGTGCACAAAAGATCAAAACCGCATTTTGGATTATTCAGCGCTAGCTTCCCCTCCCCAGCTTTGCAGAAGGCAAGTCTGGGCGCTTATTTTGATATGCATTTGACTCTGTTTACCTGACAACTGATCCGGGTCAGTTCTCCGCCCCAAAATTCTATATAAGAGGAATTATTTTCTTAATAGAGGAGGAGAAGAAGAAGAATAAAGGAGACAGAGGCTTGATCAGAAACCGTGCGCTGTCTTCACTCTCTGCGTCTCCCTCCTGCCCTGTTTTTCTCTCCCTCCCTCAGGAAAAGACCGTGAGGATTTTCCGCCCTGCTGGCCGGGGCGGGACACGACAATTTTCGACTCCTAATTTCTTCACACTCAACTCCTACCTATTTTATTTAAAAACAAATAAGGAGAAAGAACATATAAGAAAAACTTTAAAAAATAAAAAGGAAAACCTATTTTCTATGGACCTTTGCTTTTGGAATATTATTACAAAATTTTATGCAGTCTGCCAGCTTTATTATTTTTTTATTTTTTTAATTTTTTATTTATTTTTGATACAGAGAGACAGAGCATGAGAGGGGGAGGGGCAGAGAGAGAAGGAGACACAACTGGAAGCAGTCTCCAGGCTTGGAGCTAGCGGTCAGCACAGAGCCTGATGCGGGGCTCCAACCCATGAACGTGAGATCTGACCTGAGCCGAAGTCGGAGGCTTAACTGACTGAGCCACCCAGGTGCCTCTGCCTTCTTTATTATTAAGTTCACACTTAATTAGTTAGACCGCGCTTTGTTCTGTTCTGCTATGTCATCAGGAAGATCTCTCTTTCTCATTTTATGTATTTATTACTTCATCTTGTTATTAAATCTTGGTTTCTACTATCTCATTCTTTTCTCTCAATGTCATTAGGGTTTTTACTTTTCTTTGACACAGGCGAGACTCGGTGAAAATAGTGAACACGAGTAATATTTTAATGGACCCTTACAGGATAAATCAAAGTTGAAGTAGAAAAGAGGTATAGGAAATATTTTTAAATGCACTAAAAATACACTGCCATTGGGGTACAAAAGTGTGTAAGTGTTTTAAGGACAGAAAGATCTTTGGGGATAATGTCTTTATAATTAGCTAATTAATAATAGTCTCATTCCTCAAATAGAAAATTAAAAGTAAATCCTAAAAAAATGGTCATGTCCATAGTCTCACAATAACACTTTACATTTTTACTTATTGTAAATATTGTTGATAAAATATTAAAGCTATATAATTATTTTTGCTTCCTTTGTGTTAATTTAAATTAGCTTTTTTTTAAAAAAAGTTTATTGTCAAATTGGTTTCCATACAACACCCAGTGCTCTTCCCCATAAGTGCCCTCCTCCATCACCACCACCTAAAGCTATATAATTTGATAGGTTTTCTAGAACCTATTTTATCTATTTTAGTTATCATAAGCCTGGGATCTTATTTAAGGCCCTAAGAACTAAAATTGTTTAGGTACCTGGGTGGCAGTTGGTTAAGCATCTGACTTTGGTTCAGGTCATCATCTCACAGTTTGAGAGTTTGAGCCCTGCTTCGGATACTCTCTCTCTGCCTCTTTCTCTGCCCTTACTCCATTTGTGCTTTCTCTCTCTCTGTCTCTCAAAATATGTAAACAAACAGAAAAAAAAGAACTAAAGTTCCTAATAATTGCTATTCATTGGCTGTTTGCTCCAAATTTTTAGGATACATATGTATCCCTAAGATCTTGTAATCTTAAACAATGATAAGTAAATCTATCCAACTTTTTAAAAGGGCAGATCAGGGTGGTTGATATGAAAAAGCAAAACAAAACTGTTTTTTTCCTGCCTAACACTTACTTCTAGAGTTAAATGGGACATAGAACTACTTACTGAATACTCAAATAATATAGTTTAAAAAAGATTAAAAAGAGACAATGCATTCCTGTAAACCTATGCTAACTTAAAACTTAAAATTTTTTTTAATACTTAATTTATTTTTGAGAGAGATAGAGCACAAGGGGCAGAGGAGCAGAAAGAGAGGGAGACATAGTATCAGAAGCAGGCTCAGGCTCTGAGTTGTCAGCACAGAACCAGACACAGGCTGGAACCCACAGACCCTGAGATCCTGACCTTGAGCTGAAGTCAGAGGCTTAACCAATTGAGCCACACAGGCGCCCCAACCTATACTAACTTTTAGAGACCATTTTCCACTTGGTTACTGACATATACAAATGTTGTTCAATACTGCTTAATAACTTCTTTTATTTTATTTTTTAAAAAAATAGTTTATTGTCAAATTGGTTTCCATACAACACCCAGTGCTCTTCCCCACAAGTGCCCTCCTCCATCACCACCACCCCTTTCCCCTTCCCCCTTCCCCTTCAGCCCTCAGTTCATTTTCAGCATTCCATAGTCTCTCAAGTTTTGCGTCCCTCTCTCTCCACAACTCTCTTTCCCTCTTCCCCTCCCCCTGGTCCTCCATTAGGTTTCTCCTGTTTTCCTGTTAGACCTATGAGTGCAAACATATGGTATTTGTCCTTCTCTGCCTGACTTATTTCACTTAGCATGACACCCTCGAGGTCCATCCACTTTCCTACAAATGGCCAGATTTCATTCTTTCTCATTGCCATGTAATACTCCAGTATATATATATATATG
>NC_043709.1:94556270-94560189 GCF_006229205.1 Suricata suricatta
CATCCACTTTCCTACAAATGGCCAGATTTCATTCTTTCTCATTGCCATGTAATACTCCAGTATATATATATATATGTGTATATATATATATATATATATATATATATATACATATATATATATATATACACACCACATCTTCTTGATCCACTCATCAGGTGATGGACATTTAAGCTCTTTCCATGTTTTGGCTATTGTTGACAGTGCTGCTATGAACATTGGGGTACATGTGCCCCTATGCATCAGCATTTCTGTATCTCTTGGGTAAATCCCTAGCAGTGCTATTGCTGGGTCATAGGGGCATTCTATGGATAGTTTTTTGAGGAACCTCCACCCTGTTTTCCAGAGCAGCTGTACCAGTTTACATTCCCACCAACAGTGTAGGAGGGTGCCCGTCTCTCCACACCCTTGCCAGCATCTATAGTCTCTTGATTTGTTCTCAATACCACTTAATAAATTCTGACCCTAAAGTCCAATCTCTTCATTCACATGGAAAATATTCTGGATGCTGCTGAAGAAGATGGCACTTCCAAAGTCAGTCACTTCGCTCAGCCGCTGCTTCAGAAGCCCTCACGTATAAACTACAGTGGATCTTATGGCCCCACAACCCGGAAGACGGCGCTGCCCTGAGAGGTTAGAAGTCCTACTATTCACCCTCTAAAACACACATCCGAAGTCCATGTGCTGGCTTAATCATACCTTACCAGCAAGCTATGTAATATTTGGTATAAAAAAAAAAAAAGAAAGAAAGAAAGAAAGAAAGAAAGAAAGAAAGAAAGAAAGAAAGAAAGAAAGAAAGAAAGAAAGAAAGATCTTCCGTTAAATGAAGTAGTTTGGAACAGGGGAATTTGACGCAAGGCATAGAGAGAGACCTGCAGCTGCCGTTCAGAGTAACTACACCCAGGGGCCCGGCGGGTCACAGTCCCTAGACATGCCTGAATACCACGTTTGCCTTTAAGAGAGAGCCCTGTCACATGGGAAATTTGTAGAATGTTTTATTATGTCTATTTTTGTCAGAAACCTACTTCCTGAGAGCAATTAGCTGGATCTTAGCAAAAAACAGTGTGAGCCCAAGGCAAATTTACGAAAAGGGAAGCTACAGACTCTCACGTGAGTTCCTACCAATGTTCTGGGGGTGATGGAAAAGGGGGCTCCAGCCAGGAGAAAGTGCTTTTGAAAAGATTTGCCCTGCTGTAGCTGGCACTGACGTGGATTTACGGTTATAATTCCACATTTCTAAGAAGAGTTTTGAAGTCACCGCTCTGGGGGCCCTTCAGATGGACCAATCAATGTGGTTGATATGAAAACACAACACAAAACTGCTTTCGTTCCTGCCTAACACTTCTCCCAGGGTTAAACAGAGCTGCTCACTGCATTAAACAAATCGTTTAGTTTCAAAAACGCTTTGACAGTTTTTTCTGCAAGAGGTAGGAAAGATGAATTTGACTTTGCTTTAAATGGAGTACAGTCAAACCTATGTAGTGTTTTAAACATGTGTCTTTGTTTCTGTCCTAATTTGTATTATGTAAAGACTCTGTTTTTTCAGGCAGTTTAAAGAGGACATAAGATGTAAGTAGGAATGTACTATTATTCAAATTATTCATCTCAATTTTTATATATTTGGATTTACTATAATATATTGTGTTAAATGATTACTATAATATATAATATATATTTGTTAAAAATGTAGGCTATTATGTATACACTTTTTATAATATTTACTTACGTGTGTGTATATATATATGTAGTAAAAGTAAAGCAATTGGTAACTTACCTTCATTCTGTTAAAAAAAGTAAGAATCCTGCCAGGTAGAATGTGGATATTTCCCTTTTTTAGTTTTATAAATTTTTACATTTATGGTTAAGAATTTCCTAACCTCATGAGATTTTGAGAATGCCTTTTTTTTATGCTTCAAGGTAACTGCTAAGCTCAGGTTTGTACGGATCCACAGAATGTCTATAAAGTTCAGCATCTAAGGTCTCTAGGGCTCCTGTCTGACACAGAGTGCAGTCAATTAGACAGTGACACCAGCGGAAACCATTTTGGGGGACATCTAATGTCACATGCCCATTGGCTGTTTTTCTCCTGACTCAGTCTCTCTGAGAATCAGTCACGCACGGCCACAAGTACCTGCTGGAGTCGGAGCAGAGGCGAGAGGCCCGCAGAGCCAGCACGTTCCTGACCAAGCTGTTTCTCCAGCTGTGAAATCCCAGGTACGGAGGAGGTATTGCAGCCGGTGTGGTTGGGTGACCCATGTGTCTGTGCCGTCACCTTGCCTGGTAGCATTTGCTATAGGAAAGCTATGGACGAAGTTGGGAGGGCTTTGGATTGTTAACACAAAGAATTGACTCTGGGGTCCCTGTTAATTCATATTGAACATTAACTTTTTCTGCAAGTGAGGAAAGGAATGGATCAGAAGATTTCTTACTCAGAATATGATTTTTTAATGCTTAGATGTTTTAAGAAATATGTGATTCTTTTTTTAAAATTTTAAAAAATTTTAATGTTTATTTATTTTGAGAGGGAGGGAGACACAGAGCATGAGCAGGGAAGGGGCAGAGAGAGAGAGGGAGACACAGAACACGAAACAGGCTCCAGGCTCTGAGCTGTCTGCTATCTAACCAGTTAGCCATGAATTATCCAAAGGTTAAATTCTCTCATCTTCCAGTTAAGTGAAATAAAAAAGTGTGATGCTTTGACAATAGGATTATTTTTCTAGCAAAAGAAATCCAGCTTTATGCTTATAAATTTATTTTCTTATTATTTTTTAATACAGGTATTCAAATAAATGCAACTAAACAAAAACAGTTCGCTGGGAAAACATGACCTTAAGACAAGATTTATAATTAGGCACTTTGGTAGTTACTGAAAACAAATGACAGTGTGTTTATACATTTTATCATTATTTGAGGATTATTCAGTTCAAGTTTCCTGGTATTATAATGTAATTAAATGGTGAAATATTAAGATATTTTAAAAACCCAAAACTGCATCTATTTAAGAACAGTTATCTGATTCTTTCTATACTTACAAAAAATAGTCTTTTGGAAGCAATGTTTTCTCCTCTTTAACCACTATGTATTTTATTTCTAGGGGAGAGAGATTATTATGTATTTTTGTGAAATTATTGTTTATAAAAGCCAAGTGTAGGTGAAAAATCATATTTTTGGATTAATTTAAATAAACTATTTTATGACATATATACTTGACCTAAGTCCATATTTATATATCTCATATTTAAATATAAAATACAATATTTTAATATATATTTATTTGAACTAGACTATCATTGAATATATTTTGTACATTTTTATAATATATGTTTATTTTAACTAAAGAGTATCATTTACTGTCTGACATTGGGAATACTATATATTTTCTTTGAGGGTCAGTTTTTCTCATCCACAAATAGAGAAGAAATCAATCACCACAGTGCAGCAATGTTGTTAGACTTCCAAGTCATGTTTCCCTCATTTAATGCTATTTCCTCAATTCCCTTTCCTTGAATCACATGATTTCCATATTTTCCTCACATTCCATAAAGGAGTCCTGACCCACAATCTATAAAGTTTGAGGGATGATATGAATGAATGAGCGGGGTCTGACATAGGCCAAGTGGCAGGCGTGGTGTCTGTCAAGTTGGTGTGCGTGCCCTTACTTAAGAAGGGTTTGCTCTATTTGGTGCCAGTATGGTTGTCATTTGGGCATAACACGGGCACTAAGTGATCAAACACAATTTTCAAAAGACGATATAAGCCTAGCTTTTTAGGTGAGTATGGAATATATAAATTATTAAATTTTGGTGATGAATTCAATTGTTTTTTTTCTCCATAATATTTTATTGTCAAATTGTTTTCCATACAACACCCAGTGCTCTTCCCCTTAAGTGCCCTCCACCACCACCACCTCTTTCCCCCC
>NC_043709.1:94560289-94569258 GCF_006229205.1 Suricata suricatta
AAGGAGTAAAATTTAAAGGAATTAAGTAAAGAAAAAGGAAAAAAAAGGGTAATAATGACAAAGAAATAAGTATGAAACTAGTGAAGAAAGAAAAATTTTTGTTATATATTAAAAAAAACAAACAACCAAAACAAAGCAAAACGAAAAACAAAAGACAAAAAAACACACAAAAAAAACGAAGAAATAATAAAAAAAAAAAAAAGCAAGCAGCATCTCCCTCTGGTGGATAGGCTTGGTTTGATGTGGTAAGTCTTGGAGTCTGCTTTCAGAGGCTCCGCCCCTGCCTGAGGCGAAAGGAGCAGCAGGAAGTGAAGTGCGCACCTTCACAGACTCAATTGTGGAGTCCCCACCCCCAGTCAGGATCGCGATTGCAATGGGGGAAAGGAAAAAAACAAAAAGCAAAAAACCGAGTCTCTCTTAGTTTCTGATAGCTTAGCTCAAGACACTGTGCGCTGCTGGAAATGAGCTGGGAGCTCCTACAGTCTAAGCGCGCGCCCGGGGCCTCCACCCGCCACCGACTCTTTGTTGAGGGTCCCGTCGGTGCGTGCCTTATTTCTTCCCTGTGGGGACCTGGAATTCACGCAGTCCGTGCAGGGGGCGAGGTGTGCCATGGAAATGCGGTCCGTGGTCCTGTTCCCAAAACCAAGTTCGAATTGCTTGCGCCCGGCGCAGTTGCCGCTCAGGCCGCTTCCCGCCGCGGAGCATGCCTCCCCAGCGCAGCCGCTTCTCACAGCCACAGACGCCTCTGATTCCCCGCCAAGATGGCTTAGGGCTGGAGGCTATTCCTTCTCTTGTGCCCCGCTGCCCGGCAGTTATCTATGGAGTGGGTTTCTGTCTCCAAGCGCAGCCAAGCAGTCTATACCTCTTCCCCAGGGACAGTTCTATGAGCGTGTTCCGACTCTGTCTCTTCCCTTTGTCTCCCGGGCGCCGCGCACTTGCGCCACGTTGGGCTGGGGATCTTACCTCCCCTGCCCGTCCCGGGCTGGCCCGTCCTCGGATCTCCCCCGTTCGCCCCCACTCACTCAGGTATCCTTGAGGTTCTATTCCCTCTGGAGTTCGTATTTTCTCCTTCCGCTCTCTCAGTTGAACGTAATATCCTTCTCAGTTCGAAAAACGGTGCGGGGGGGAGTTTACAGAGCTCCCTTCCTCTCTGCCATCTTGGCTCCACCCCCCTGAATTCAATTGTTTTAAAAGAAGCAAATGCTTAAGGTAACTTGCCCATAAACAGTAATGGGCCATTATTTAATTGTGTAGAATCAATGTTGTAAGGCATTACAAAAATAAATAAAAATTTTTTTCATAGTATTCCCAGGTATTTGCTTTAACCTGTTTATTTCAGATATTCATGCTTATTATCCATTTAGTTGCCCCTGTTATATGATGATAAATATTGTCATTTTAAGGCCTCAAGCCACATTGGATAGGATTCGAGCTGTGTCCTTTGCTTACAGCCCTCAGAAAAGGGCAAGTAGAGAGTGACGTGCGCTAATCTGTTATTATCCTATTCAAGGAAACAGATGGACAAAAGACATTCAATGGATAAAAGGAGAGGTAACATTTTTTGTTTGTTTTCTTATTTTCTGAAAACAAAGTTTAGAAAAAGTGAAATTATGATAAATGGGTTTCTTTGTATTTGACATTGTCTTGTTCCTCATAGATCTAGGGGGTATATTTAAAGGTAAAATTCAAGGGTATTTGTAATTGCAGTAAAAAAGAATATTCATTTCCAATTCCAGAATGAATTTTCATTTTGTTCCAACTCTGACGGCTTTCCTATGCTCAATGCTTACTACGTTTTGCTTTCCGAATTTGTACAGAATTTCCACGGCATACCGTTGCATTAACCCTGGGAGTTACCTGTTTTGTCCTCCTGCTGGCAAGCACAGGCCTAAGATATATGCGTGAGTATCGGACACACACATTTTTTTTTAGGAGACGAATGAGCCAGAGTGAAAAATGAGATACTACAACAACTGAACTTCTGCCGAGCCTCTGAAAACTGTAGAGTCCTATAGAAACATTAGTAGTCCTGATGGTGTTGATGATAATATTGTGGTGATGATTTTGCTGTTTTGCTCTCACTTAGTTTTTATACCACACAAATAGTGTATGTCATTTCTGTAATGGCACAAGATTTTGCTGAAATGTACAGTGAGGCTTACATTTATATTCGTCTTTATATTTTGGGCAGGAGGAGGTCTTCCAAATGACCAGACAATTGGAAACATCTTTATTTGAGAATTACATTCCTTATCATATTGCAATACTGCTTAAATCATAGAGGAATATAAAGTTGATCTATTTTTATGTCATTTTTTATATTTTCCATATTAGTTGTTGAACATTTATATACAACTGTTTTTACTATTTTCTTCCTGATTTATTAATCTTTTGGTTCATTAATTCAACAACAATTTCGAGTATCTTCTCTGGGTCAGGGACTATGTATGATAGATATGAAAGATACAGGAATTTTAAAAAGTCAACACTTAATGAGCTCAGTTTAAAGGAGAAGATTTTTTTTTAATGAGAGTTATTTTTTTTCTTAAAGATGAGGTTCATTTTTTTTTTGTTTATTTACTTCTGAGAGAGAGGGAGTGTACAAGTGGGGAAAAGGCAGGGAGAGAGAGAGAGAGAGAGAGGAAGAGAGAGAGAATCCCAAGCAGGCGCCTTACCACCAGTGTAGAGCCCAGTGCTGAGCTTGAACTCATCTACTGCAAGATCTTGGACCTGAGCAGAAGTCAGATGCTCAACTGACTGAGCCACCCAGGCACTCCTACTTATTTTTAATGTTTTATTTATTTTTGAGAGAGAGGGGAAGAGAAAGAGAGAGCAAGAGAGAACAGGGGAGGGGCAGAAACAGAGGGAGGCAGAAGATCCTAAGTGGGCTCTGTGCTGACAACAGGGAACCTGATGAGGAGCTGGAAATCATGAACTGT
The DNA here is from genome assembly GCF_006229205.1 of Suricata suricatta. Lineage (NCBI taxonomy): Eukaryota > Metazoa > Chordata > Mammalia > Carnivora > Herpestidae > Suricata > Suricata suricatta. The sequence continues at coordinate 94,563,229 of NC_043709.1, forward strand.
GAGATCAATACCTAAGCCAAAGTTGGACACTCAAATGACAGCCATCCAGGGGCCTCGTAAATGAAGCAGGTTTCAAAATAAAATATTATTAGTGCCAAGGTAATGGCTTCGAGATATGTGCTGAATGGAATATTTCATGCCAAAGTCAGGAAAGCTTTCCTCCAGGAGGTAATAATTGATATGATGTAAAGGATAGGTAGGACGTAATCAGGAAGCTCGGGGTAGAGAAACTACTAATCTGGGCATAGAAAACAAGAACCAAAGAACTGGATGCCTTAGGAGAATTAAGAAGTAGGTGTAAATAGGTTCGGCTAACTATGAATTTTTTTAATAATTTTATTATCATTTAAAGAAGTTTTAAATTTGTTCTGAAAACAAAAGAAATGATGGAAAGATTTTATGTGAGGGTAAAACATGACTCCTGTCTCATGAACAGATAGTGAGTTTGGAAAGGTCAATCTCAATAGACTGGAAAGTGGGTGGGGGCGGGCAAGATAAGAAGATGTTTCAGGAATTGAGGTTAGTTAGAATGACTGAATTAGTGTTATGAAGAAGTAATGAAGGGGAGGCACGATATATGTGAAATGTTTTATTAAATATATTCTGCTTATTAGCAGAATTGCTAGGACGTTGAGTGTGTGAAGGAGATAATTGAATCAGTGATGCCATTTGACATGAGGCTTACACACCTTGGTGAATGTATTCCACTAAATATTATAGAAAACACAAGAATAACACTAATTATCTTATGTTTGGTGGGTGTATGTGTGGTAGGATTAAAAGTCTGGAGAGCAAGGGAGATGCCTATATTAGAGATTTTGAAAAATATCAGAGAGGAAAGCAGAAGCTATACCACATTTTACCTTGTGAAAACAGGGAGAGTAGATTATGCTAGAAGAACAAGGGTGAGGGGGAGGATTCTTAGGAAAAATCAACATTTCGAAGTAGGTAGAAGGTGAGTAAACAGTGACAAACAGTGATGCTTGGCTAAATAAGTAGGAGGGAATCCAAAATATGGTATCATGGGGAGAAAGCAAAGATAGTCATGCGTTCCAAATAGTACGGGAGAATCGGGCATTACAATGACTACAAGTATGCTTGTTAAATTTGGCAAGAGAGAGGCCAAAATGATATTTTCTCGAGTAGATTCAGTGGGATGGTGGGAACGATCAAAGCCTGACTGCAATGGATAAAACTCATTTAAACATTAGGAAGTGGAGACAGTGAATACAGAAAATTATTTTTTAAATTATGGCTGAATAAAACATTTATGAAGCCTTGAAAACGTGTGGATCTAGACCATCTTGACCGTTGTGAAAGGGGGTATAACCTGACGTAAGCACTTTGTCAGTTTGATGCCGTCTTCGAAAGCTCGACACGAGCTTCGGTAATTCTCACTGTAACTATATATCCGACAGGTACACTTGCACATGCACAGAAATGAGCATCTATGGGACAGTTCGTAGCTGTGCCATTCACATCGAACATTTCAAAACATCCCAAATGATCATTAATGGGAGAGTAAATGAAATCTCTGCAATTTATTTACCAGTGAAATTTATGTGACAATCAAAATAAGGATGATGGTATTCAACATTAAGGATGAATCTTAGCAAGAGAATATGAAATAAAAAAAAGCAAGAGCACAAACATTTGTGTATGTCCTGATACATTTTTATAAGCTGAAATAGTTAAAAACAAATCAATTCATAAAGAGGCACTAACACGACATGTAAAATGTATGAGTTGAGTGATTGCGATGTGCGTTACAGTGTTCCAGAGAAGTAGGAAGATGAGATGAAATGACTATAAAAGTAAATAAATACAATGGTTAAGGTTTTGGCTACAATTTGGGGTAGCTAACAACTTGCTAACTAATAAAAACTAGTGAGAGTGAGTGACTCATGCATCAAGGAATGTGAACAGTCTTATGTGAACACCCAATCTGAGAGTAAAGAAAACAACTCTGTCACAAAAATATATGAAAAAGAAAGGAAGGAACTTCTGTGGGAAAGTTGACTTGAGATGATCATATACAAGAGAAGGGAACCATGAGAAGGAAAATGTTGAGGGTTTAAGGGAGAAAACAATAGAAGGAGCTCAGGAGCACCAAAGATTCAATAGGGATGAAATCCAGACTAGGGGTGAGAGTTTCAGACTTGCTCAATGCAAAGCACATTTGTTTCTGAGGTAGAGTGAGAGTTACCTGTGTCTCTCTAGGAAGAGGAGCAGGTAGGTGAGGGGAACGTATGCCTGCTGGTGACTGTTTCCATGTGAAGTAGCAGATGAGGCCATGTTCTGAGAGGGAGAATGAAGGAAGGGTAGTAGATAATTTAGGAAAAGTATAAATACTTGAAATAGCTGTTGAATTGAGTAAAGAGCGTGACTCAAAAACTATACTGAGTAACACTGAGAGGTAAAATGGTGAGGAAAACCGTTGGTCATCATTAATCTGTATGTGTACAGCTTTGTGATTTTTTTTTTTTTTTTGTCATTTGAGTTTCAGAAACATGTGTGAGGATAAGATGATGGATGACAAGAGTGTTCCAAAATTGGGTATTTTTATATTTTAATTTTTTTCTTTGCTAAAGAGAATCTACACCCACTGCAGGGCTTGAACTCACAACCCTGCCATGAAGAGGTACTTGCTCTATGGACTGAGCCAGGCAGGTGCCCCAGTGAAGTTGGCTATTTTTAGACGTGTATGAAGACTATGCTGCAAGTTTCTTGGAGGTCCTGCCAAAACTAGTTCTGTACCTTGCATGGACAAAAAGGAAAGGACGGGAGAACTGATTAGTCACAGAAAATGGTAGTATTTTGCTAAAGGAGGTCTTGATGTGTGTGACTTTTTAAATTTTGTTTATTTAATTTCGAGAGAAAGAGATAGAGCACAGGAGAGTGGGGAATTGACACAGGGAGAAGGGAACAGAGGATCTGAAGTGGGATCTGTGCTGACAGCAGTGAGCCCCACTTGGGACTCGAACTCACAAACTGAGAGCCCAGGTCAGACATGTAATCAACTCTGCCAGCTAGGTACCCGTTAATGTGTTTTTTCAATTCTGATCCAGTAAATGAGCACTGGCATGGATGACTGAATTGAAGCAATGATCATAGTTACTGCAATGGAGTACATTAAGTGACTGTGCAATTGATGTTGGATTTTGGCAACTAGACGTTGCATTTGGTTAAATTGTGGTGGGTGGTAGAAGAGTTGGAAATGAAGATTCCCTGTTTTCTAACATCCTTAAGGGATTTTTCTTTTCATGTTTATATACTTAAAGAACCATATACTGCATGATTTTACATATGGCTATCTGTGAGGTTGGGGAAGACACTGTCATTTTCCTCAAAGATTTTTAACTTTCTTTATCCATATTAGAAGTAGCCATCTGTGCTCTTACTCCATGTATATTCGGTGAGTTAATTACAAGCTGGTCTAGAGGAGAGCCATTCCCTGGGTTTTAGCTTCTCATGAAAGTACTAAATGCTAACTAAAATACTATCAATTTCACCAACTTGGAATCATTAGCTGAAGAGTAGATAACATAGAAACTAAAATTGTATTTGATTTCTTGTTTATATTTCTGTTTTATAAAAGTTGATTACTGTTTCACACACTTGCAAAATAATATATATAAAGTTATACACAGATTTAAAAATCTGTTTTATGTTCTGACATTTCAAAATATTTTACTCTAACATTCTGTCTGATTGTACTTTAAATTAGTCAGCAACATTCACTATGCCATTTAGAATTAGTGATTATAATAAAGTGATCTATTACAAGCATACAAGACCTTAATTTTATACATGAATTGAAGTTTTTCACAGGTGTTCTGGAGACATGAGGCAAGATATGAGAGAAACAGAAGAAAATGTTTCTTTATCAGAAGTTGAAGATCACTCAATTTTACCACCCCCTATAGGTATGTGCTGAATTACACTGATAGTTTTCAGATGTTTTTCCCCAAGGAACTGTCACATTCTATCCCATTTTAATATATAATTTTAGAACTTTACATTGTATTTCACCAGGTCCTTTCATTTTACTCATTTTAAAAAATAAAATCCATTTTCTTTATTATAGCTAATTGAACTCTTGACTTTCACTAAGTCATGTTGATGTGACTGAGTAATTTATGTTGGTGGATGAATTTCCCCCAAGACAGATCCCTTGGAATTTTCTATCCTCTTATATTCACTTTGGTGAATTTCTCACGAATGAAGAGCTGCTTCATATGGAAGCAGTGTATCTGTATTTGGGAAGTCAAGATTTCTCAGTGTAATCCTTGCAGTGGTCTGAGGTCTGTCAGTCAGTCAGACAGTCAGACAGTCTCTGGCTTTACAATTTGGGCCAAAAGCGATTCCCAATAGGAGACTTTTGGGATACAGGAAAACCACCTATTTCCTGGTCATTCAGACTAAAGTAAGCAAGATGTCTATAGAAAGCATAGGTCCTAAGTGGTCTTGTGGTTGAGGACTATGTGGCTTTGTTTTCAAGATAAAAGATCAGATACTGCAGTAATTCTTTCAGGGGTAGAATTTAGTAAATCATCCCTTACATACAACACCCAGACACCCAGTGCTCATCCCAAGTGCCCACCTTACTGCACATCACTCATTTAGCCCTGCCTTCACCCAACACCCCTCCAGCCACCCTCATTTTGTTCTAAGAGTCTTTTATGATTTACCTCCCTTTATATTTTTATCTTATTTTTCCCTTCCTTCCCCTATGTTTACCTATTTTTTCTTAAATTCCACATATGAGTGATATTTAACTTCCTCTGACCTGACTTATTTTGCTTAGCATGATACACTCTAATTCTACCTACATGATTGCAAATGGAAGATTTTATTCCTTTTGATGACTGAGTAATATTCCATCTTTATCCATTCATTAGTGAAGGACATTTGGGCTGTTTCCATCATTTAACTTTTATTGATAATGGTGCTATCAACATTGTGGTGAATTGTAACACTTCAAATTAGTGTTTTATGTGTCCTTTGGATAAATGCCTGATAGTGCAATTGTTGTTTCACAGCATAGTTCTATTTTTAATTTTTTAAGAAACATCCATACTGTTTCCCAGAGTGATTGCATCAGCTTGCATTCCCACTGACAGTGCAAAAGTGTTCCCTTTATTCCACATCCTTGCCAACATCGGTTGTGGCCAAAATTGTTCATTTTAGCCATTCTGAAAGGTGTCAGGTGGTGTCTCATTGTGGTTTTGAATTGTATTTCCCTGATGATGAGTGGTCTTGAGACATTCACATAATTGTGAGCCATCTGGATATCTTTTTGAAAAGTTTCTCTTCATGTCTTTTGTCCAACTTTTCACTGGATGATTTGTTTTTTGAGTGTTGAGTTTGAGAAATTCTTTCTAGATTTTGGATACTAACCCTTTATCTTATCAGTCATTTGCAAATATCTTCTCCCATTCCATTAGATGCCTTTTAGTTTTCTTGATTGTTTCCTTAGCTGTGCAGAAGCTTTTTATCTTGATGAGGTCCCAATAGTTCATTAGTGCTTTTTTTCCCTTGCCCTTGGAGACATGTTTAGTAAGAAGTTCATGTGGGTGAGGTGAAAGAGGTTGTTGTCTCTTTTCTCCTCTAGGATTTTGATGGTTTCCTGGCTTACATATAGTTCTTTCATCCATTTTGAGTTGTTTCTGTGTATGGTGTAAAAACAAGGTCCAGATTCATTCCTCTACATGTTGCCGTTCAGTTTTCCCGACACCATTTGCTGGAGACACTGTCTTCTTTCCATTGGATATTCTTTCCTGCTTTGTCAAAGTTTAGCTGGCTATGCGTTTTTGGATCCATTTCTGAGGTCTAAATTCTGATCCATTGGTATGTGTGTGTTTTTGTGCCAGTACCATACTGTTTTGATGTAAATAGCATTATGATGCAGCTTGATCCAGGATTGTGATGTCTCCAGCCTTGTCTTTATTTTTAACATTTCTTTGACTATTCAGGGTCTTTTCTGGTTCCATGCAAATTTTGGGTTTGTTCTAGCTCTGTGGAGAATGC
>NC_043709.1:94569358-94570734 GCF_006229205.1 Suricata suricatta
GGGTAGTATCAACATTTTAACAATATTTGTTTTCCAATCCATGAGCATGGGATGAAGACCATGACACATTTCAAGGAAAATGGCACTGCTGTGGAAAAAGCTGTTACCACTTTTCAAAAGAAGAGAAAACTTGGGAGGAGAGTAAGGTGTCATGCCAAGATCTGCAGTCTAGGCTTGTGAAGATTGACAATAAAGAGGAGCAGGTATGTCTACTCTACTCAACCTGAGTAAATGTTTTTGAGAAACTTGAATGTCTTGAGTTAGGATAGTTGTCAGATTTTCCTCTAGTATAATGTGGTCACTTTGTTATGAAGCACTTGTCAACTGGAGCAGATTTCTCTGCAGAAGAGACATGGGTGTAACAGATAACAAGAACCATTGATTTAAGTCAAGAACAATAGCTTCTCTGTGAATGCCATAAGATGATTTTCAGACTTTTTATTGTATATATGCATCCTCAAATTTAGTATACTTCAAATGGATCAGCATTTAGCTTCTCCATCTATTACAGGGCAAAAGAAAAACTGCTTTAATGGTATGAGCATTCTAAAGAGATCATTTCTCATGTACCTCGTTCTGTTGTTCCTTCATCAGTATTTGGGAAGGATCACACTTCAAAGGGAAGATGAGTCCTTCACTTTCATGGCCATGAGAAAAATGGTTGAAAAATGAAGAGGTTGAATATAGCTGGAATGGGTCTTTAAAAATGATCTTTTCCCTTTTACATATGATGACAGAGAAAGCATGTCTTTTCTAGAAGAGAAACTCTGGATCACATTTGCTATTCCTTTTAAAGTTTGGGGAGATGAAGTCAATAGAATGGATTCTGTAGAGTTTCTTCTACTGCTTCTATAAATGTTCCCTTTACACACTGAATTCTAGTCACACAAGTTAGCTCTAGCAATGATATTTCTATTGGTGTCATGTGATGAATGAGTTAAAAACCCTTTTTTCAAAAACACAAAACAAAACCAAAAAAAACAACCCAATATTCAGGGACATGTGGCTCACTCAGCTGGTATGCCATGTGCTTTTTGATCCTGGGGTTGTGAGTTCAAATCCATGTTGGATGTAGAGCTTACTTTTAAAAAAAATCCCCTTTTTTTGTTATAAAGTTCCTATTAAAACAATGGTATCAATATAAATAAGTCTTTCTTTAAAAAAATTTTAATGCTTATTTATTTATGAGAGAGAGAAAACAGGAGAGAGTGGAGGAGGAACAGAAAGAGAGGAGACAGAATTCGAAGCAGGTTCCGCACTGTCAGCCCAGAGCCCAACACAGGGCTGGTACCCATGAATGATTGGGTGGAAGTCAGATGCTTAACCATCTCAGCCACCCAGGCGCCCCTGAGTCACTCTTCACTATGAAAAACAAG
>NC_043709.1:94570834-94572702 GCF_006229205.1 Suricata suricatta
GTACTGTTTGGAAGGACCTTCCATGAACGAAGGTAGAATAAAGCTCTATGGGTCTACTGAGGTCTCAGATTTGCATTTCATTGCCTATATTAGCGAGGTCAAATGGAATTAAAGATATTCCTCCAGTTCCCAAGGATCTTTTCCTTTCTTTGACCAATAATCTGCCAATCGGATACTGAGCAGGAAAGAGAGCAGGAAGAGCATGAAATAAAAACTTACATGTTCGTACTTAGGGGTGAGCCATCCAGCCACCTCCAGGGATGCTTCTCTCCAGGAACCCTACTTAATCCAATCCAATACTTGTATTTTATTTTTGATTGAATAAAGATCTGTGAAAAAATTAGAACTATCGGTATTAGTCATAGCATCAGTGAGAATATCTTGCCCCTAGAGGACTCATAAAATACTGGGCACTTCTATCTTCAAACGCATTTGTGATAAATGGGGCAGGCAGGCTAATTTCTCCATGGGGTGAGAAGACACAGAAATGGAAAATCTTTAGTGAAGGAATCACTGAGGTCTTTGTGACTGGATGAAAGACATTAACAATGAGACAAGCTGGACTTACCAAAAAACCCTCCATGTATGATAAAGTAGACAGATAAATATGATTGCCCTAAGTCAGGAACTTTTCTTCATCATAAAACACTTTAAAACATGTGAAAAGTCAAACTCCAAATCTGGAGTATCTACAGTAATTTAAAGGACAAATACATATTTCTAGAAATCAACAAGAAAACAAAAGTACCAAGTAAAAAAAATGGACAGAAAATGAGAACATATTTCAAATAAATGAAGCATATAGCCAAGCAATATGGAAAGATACCAAGCTCACTGGAGATCAGGACAATGCCAATCAAAGTCACAAGAATATATTTTACTACTATTGTATTGGCAGAAATTAAAAATAACAACACCAGGTTTGTGGGATGGTAGATATCAAACATCCCTTTAAAACTGTTGCTAAAATCATATTGAAAAATGAATTGAAAATAACACATAAAAAGGAACTTTTACAAACCCTGTTCCCAATGATTTCACTCCTAAGATGTTTTGTGATCAAGCAAGGACTCACGGGACAATTTTGCACTGAGACATATCTAAGAATGATTAATGAAGGCCTATTCATAACCACAAAAGTGGAAACAACCCAAACCCCCAACTTCGATAGAAGGTTATCCACTCTGTGGATTATTATATGGCAATTAAAATGAAGACTCTATACCTACAAGTGGTAAATCACCACATCCTAGTAATTTGCTATATACATGTAAGCAAATAAAACTTCCTTGACAATTTTCCATTTGGATGCACTAGATATCATACTGTTTTAAGATTGTGCGCACTGAGTAATGCATGCAGTGTCATACACTTCTAGTCTTTGTGAAACAGCAAAACACGGACAAATCCTAAACCATCAGTGTAAGATAGTGCTGTTCCATGGCGAAGCCTGTTACAGGTTCATGCAGTATGTCAGCATTCCAGTTCAGATACTAACAGCCGGGCTATCACCAAATGAGGTGACAGACTATGAAACTCAGATTTTGCTCCAAACAAGGGCAAAAGTCTCAAGAAATTTCAAAGACTCTAGATAGTTCATGGAAATACAGGATTAACAAGTATAAGAAGTTTTGTTGAAACTCTGAAGTCTAGAAACTTCAATGGCAGGACTGAAACTGAAGAAACCTGAATTGGAAAACTACAGGAGAAATACGTATTAAAAATAAGGCTTTCATTCTTTATAAAAGAATAAAAATAAAATCATTTTGAAACTGATGGATAAGAACTGAGATTGAAATTAATCGACATACTTATAAGCCATCCTAGATTCTTTAATTTGTTTGACTCAATATACTAATGTTTACTTC
>NC_043709.1:94572802-94577025 GCF_006229205.1 Suricata suricatta
GAAACTGATCCTATTCACAATTGCATGAAAGACCATAAATACCTAGGAGTAAACCTAACTAAGGATGTAAAAATCCTATATGATGAAAACTAGAGAAAACTTATGAAAGAGATTGAAGAAGACACCAAGAAATGGAAAAATATTCCCTGTTCATGGATAAGAAGAATAAACATTGTGAAAATATTATTACTACCCAAGCAATCTACACATTCAATGCAATCCCCATCAAAATTGCACCAACATTCTTCTCAAAGCTAGAACAAACTATCCTCAAATTCATATGGAACCATAAAAGACCCCGAATAGCCAAAGTAATATTGAAGAAGAAAACCAAAAAGGGAGGCATCACAATCCCAGACTTTAGCTTCTGCTACAAAGCAGTCATTATCAACACCGTAAGGTATTGGCACAAAAACAGACACATAGACCAATTGAATAGAATAGAGAACCCAGAACTGGGCCTACAAATATATGGCCAATTACTTTTTGACAAAGTAGGAAAGAGTATCTGATAGAACAAAGACTGCCTCTTTAGCAGGTGGTGCTGGGAGAACTGGACAGCAACATGCAGAAGAATGAAACTAGAACACTTTCTTACACCATACACAAAAATAACTCAAAGTGGCTGAAGGACCTGAATGTGAGACAGGAAACCATCAAAACCCTCGAAGAGAAAGTAGGAAAAAACCACCTAGACCTCAACCACAGTAATTTCCTACTCAATACATCCCCAAAGGCAAGGGAAGTGAAAGCAAAACTGAACTCTTGGGACCTCATCAAGATAAAAAGCTTCTGCACTGCAAAGGAAACAATCAAGAAAATGAATAGGCAACCGACAGAATGGGAAAAGATAGTTGCAAATGACATATCAGATAATGGGCTAGTATCTAAAATCTACAAAAAACTCACCAAACTTCACACCCACAGAACAAATAACCCAGTGAAGAAATGGACAGAATACATGAACAGACACTTCTCCAAAGAGGACATCCAGATTGCCTACAGGCACATGAAATGATGCTCAACATCACTCATCATCAGGGAAACACAAATCAAAACCACACTGAGATACCACCTCATGCCAGTCAGAGTGGCTAAAATGAACAAATCAAGAGACTATAGATGCTGGCAAGGGTGTGGAGAGATAGGCACCCATCTACACACTGTTGGTGGGAATGTAAACTGGTGCAGCCGCTCTGGAAAACAGTGTGGAGGTTCCTCAAAAAACTATCCATAGAACTCCCTTATGACCCAGCAATAGCACTGCTAGGGATTTACCCAAGGGATACAGAAGTGCTGATGCATAGGGGCACATGTACCCCAATGTTCATAGCAGCACTGTCAACAATCACCAAAACATGGGAAGAGCCTAAATGTCATTCACCTGATGAGTGGATCAAGAAGATGTGGTATATATACACAATGGAGCACTACATGGCAATGAGAAAGAATGAAATATGGCCATTTGTAGGAAACTGGATGGACCTTAATGGTGTCATGCGAAGCGAAATAAGTCAGGCAGAGAAGAACAGAAACCATATGTTTGCACTCATAGGTCTAACAGGAAAACAGGAGAAACCTAATGGAGGACCAGGGGAAGGGGAAGAGGGAAAGAGAGTTCGGGAAAGAGGATGCAAAACTTGAGAGACTATTGAATACTGAAAATGAACTGAGGGTTGAAGGGGAAGGGGTGGGGAAAAGAGGTGGTGGTGATGGAGGAGGGCACTTAAGGGGAAGAGCACTGGGTGTTGTATGGAAACCAATTTGACAATAAACTATTTTTTAAAAAATTTAAAAAAATTAAAAAATTAAGAAAATCTAAAATAGAGAGGAAAAAAGAAAAAAAAAAACTAGTTACATGTTTGCCTCTGAGACAGGAACTAGATGAATAGAGGACAAGGTGGCTTAGGAGAATTTCTTCATCACTTAGTACCTCTTATGCTGTGAACATTGCCAGTGTATTGATTACTTATTTGAATCAAGATCTTTTCATTATTTTTTATATGTGAAATCTTATAGTCGAACATTTACACATTCCCTGATGGATTGGTTCTTGAAATTTCAATATAAAACTTAACTTTTGGATGTGTAATTTTTCTATTTAAAAATTTATTTATCTTGCTGAGAGATGTTTGAGGGTGTCATGCTAAGCATTAAGTCAGGCAGAGAAGGACAGATACCCTATGTTTTCACTCATGGGTCTAATAGGAGAAACCTAACCAGGGACCATGGGAAGGGGAAAGGGTTTTAGAAAGTTAGGGAGAGGGAGGGAGGCAAATCATGAGAAACTCTTGAACACTAAAAAAAAAAAACAAAAAAAAACAACCTAACGGCTGAAGAGCGAGGAGGAAAGGGGTTGTAGGGTGATGGTCATGGAGGGGGGCACTTGTGGGAAAGAGCACTGGGTATTATATGAAAACCAACTTGGCATTAAACTATTAATAAAAAAAAGTAAAAAAATCATAATACTTCATAAACCAAGCAGAATTCTCTTATTTGACTGAATACCCTGTTTATTTCCTATTGAGTGTCTAAGAATTAAAACATTAAAAGTTTGAGCACCGGACTTCTTTAATTATCAGGGACAGTGAACTCCTTTTCACAAATATAATGGAAGGATTTCTTACAGTCAGCAGTATAAATCGTTGATGGCTTCAGGCATCCACATTCCATATGAGATAAATCCTGTAGGAAATTCCTGCATCAGAGATTACATTTATTTTAGAAAGGTATTTTCCAGACAAACTTTATCATCCATTTAAAACATATGTGCAATTATTTCAATGGCCATACAAATGTTGTGACAGACAGAGTTGTAAGATGACCAAGTGTGATTGTACCTAAAACTAGTGGAAATGTTGCCAATGGACAACTGGAGCTAGGGAAGAGTACAGGGGCAGTGTAGACTAGCAGGTATAGTGAGCTAGACACGTACACATGAAACTTTCTCCTAAGACTTCTGGAACTTCTAGGAACTGACCAAATATAGTATATTTATTAAATGACACGCAGCAATTTCATATGTTATTTCCAATTGCCTGTAATTCAGATTAATGTGCCCAGTGCGTGCATCTCCACTGCTATTCTCACTTTGAGCATAGAAGGTGCTTATTTGCATTTAAAATACAGTGCACCTTATCTCCACTGAACCTAATGTCTCCCACACCAAAAAAACAGCATTACACGTTTGTGAAATTGGGCAAGGAGACTAAGGTACCTGGATTGTAAATTTGCAGAATAAGCTACAGAGTACAGAAAACATGTTTCCTGTTTTAATTTACATCTAAAACTTCAGAAATCTGATAGGAAGTAACAATTTCAAGTAATAAAAATGAGATCGCCCCAACCTTTTACATTCTCCTGTTATTTCATTAGTACTTGTTTGTAGGGGATTCCATTACCGTACCATCTACCTCACAGTTTTCCTTCCATCCCTTGTAGCACTTTTCTCAATGACATTTTCTGTTTATTCATCATCTCCCCTTATCTTAACAATATATTAAACATGAAGGTGTCCAACGTTCAGCCATTAGATTTCCCTAGAATCACTCCCAGCCTCATACTTCCCACACGGTCTATGCTCTGCTGCACACAACATATGCATCCCAGATAGACCTCTCACCTGAACTGCCTTATCATCTATCACAAGGCCCGTGGGACACCCCTGTACATTGCTAAATGTTTAACAGTTTTATTAAACTTGTATCTAAAATTGAATTTTAAATCAGCGTTATTAGCATTAATTTGGCAACATCATTCTTACCATTTTTGGACTAAAAACATTGAAACCATCTTTGACTTGTCTGTGTCGCACACATCTCTGAAACAAGTGTGGAATCTGGCCACTTTGCACCAACACCAACCCTACCAATCTTCATCAAGCCACCACATCTCACCTGGATGACTCTAGTAGACTCCTAACTAGGTTCCTGCCCCCCTACTTTTACCCCCTGCAATTTCCCCAAGAGAACACACACCATCTCAGCTCAGCAGACTGTCCAGAGTGAGTCCGCAAAGCAAGAGCCAGCTTCTGACACCCTCTGTTTACAGCCCTCTAACAGCGTCTCATTAGCCTCATGAACAAATCCAAGTTCTTACATTTTTCTGATGGCCTACCTGCTCTCACCATCATTACCTCTCTGACCTACGTCTCCCCCGCCTCGTTCCCATTGCTGCAGCATCTCAGGCCTTCTTCCTATTTCCTCAAGCATGCTAAGTACACT
>NC_043709.1:94577125-94588516 GCF_006229205.1 Suricata suricatta
TGGGTTTTCCATGTAGAGTATCATGTCATCTGTGAAAAGTGAAAGTTTGACTTCTTCTTTGCCAATTCTGATGCCTTTTATTTCCTTTTGTTGTCTGATTGCTGATGCAAGGACTTCCAGCACTATGTTAAACAACAGTGGTGAGAGTGGACACCCCAGTCGTTTTCCTGATCTCAGGGAGAAAGCTCTCAGTTTTTCCCCATTGAGGATGATATTAGCTGTGGGCTTTTCATAAACTGCCTTTATAATGTTTAGGTAAGTTCCTTCTATTCTGACTTCCTCAAGGGTTTTTATTAAGAAAGGGTGCTGTATTTTGTCAAATGCTTTTTCTGCATCTATTGACAGGATCATATGGTTTTTATCCTTTCTTTTGTTAATGTGATGTATTACATTGATGGATTTGTGAATAATGAACCAGCCCTGTAACCCAGGAATGAGTCCCACTTGATCATGATGGCTAATTCTTTTTATATGCTGTTGAATTCGATTTGCTAGTATCTTGTTGAGTATTTTTGCATCTGTATTCATTAAGGATATTGGTCTGTAGTTCTCTTTTTTGTCCTGGGTCTCTAGTTTGTGTATCAAGGTGATGCTGGCTTCATAGAATGAGTTTGGAAGTTTTCCTTCTATTTCTATTTTTTGGAATAGTTTGAGAAGAATGGGTATGAGCTCTGCTTTAAATGTCTGGTAGAATTCCTGTGGGAAGCCATCTGGCCCTGGGCTCTTATTCGTTGGGAGATTTTTGATAATGGATTCGATTTCTTCACTGGTTATAGGTCTATTTATGCTTTCTATCTCTTCCCGTTTGAATTTTGGCAGTGCATGTGCGTTTAGGAATTTGTCCATTTCTTCTGTGTTTCCAGTTTGTTGGCATATAATTTTTTGTAGTAATTTCTGATGATTGCTTGTATTCCGAAGGGATTGGTTGTAATAGATCCTTCTTCATTCATGATTTTGTCTATCTGGGTGCTCTCTCTTTTCTTTCTGAGGAGCCTGGCTAGAGGTTTATCGATTTTATTTATTTTTTCAAAGAACCAACTGTTGGTTTCATTGATCTGCTCGACTGTTCTTTTGGATTCTATATTGTTTATTTCTGCCCTGATCTTTATTATTTCTTTTCTTCTGCTGGGTTTGGGGTGCTCTTGCTGCTTCCCTTCTAGTTCCAGTAGGTCCTCTGTTAAATTTTGAATTTGTGCTTTTTCTAGTTTGTTGAGATTGGCCTGGATTGCAATATACTTTCCTCTTAGGACTGCCTTTGCTGCATCCCAGAGATTTTGGATTGTTGTATTTTCATTTTCCTTAGTTTCCATATATTTTTTAATTTCTTCTCTAATTGCCTGATTAACCCAACCATTCTTTAGTAAGGAGGCTTTTAACCTCCACATTTTTGGAGGTTTTCCAGACATTTTCCCTGTGGTTAATATCAAGTTTCAGAGCATAGTGATCTGAAAGTGTGCATGGTATGATCTCTATTCATTTATACTTATGGAGGGCTACTTTATGCCCCAGTATGTGATCTATCTTGGAGAATATGCCATGTGCATTCGAAAAGAAGGTGAATTTCCAAACTTCAGGATGCAGAGTTCTAAATATATCTATCAGTTCCATCTGTACCAATGTGTCGTTCAGGTCCATTGCTTCTTTAGTGATTTTCTGTCTGGTTGATCTATCCATTGCTGTCAGTGGAGTATTAAAGTCTCCTGCAATTAGGATGTTCTTGTCAATAAGATTGTTTCTGTCTCTGATTAATTGTTTTATGTATTTGGGCACTCCCAAATGGTGCATGGATAATTATAATTGTTAGGTCTTCCTGATGGAGAGATCCTGTAATTATTATATAATGTCCTTCTTCATCTCTTGTTACTGCCTTTACTTTAAAGTCCAGTTTGTATGATATAATTATAGCTACTCTGGCTTTCTTTTGGCATGATAGATATTTCTCCATCCCTTTACTTTCAACCTGAAGGTGTCTTCAGGTCGAAAATAAGTCTCTTGTAGACAGCATGTAGATGGGTTTTGTTTTTTTTATCCATTCTGCTACCCTGTGTTGTTTGGTTGGAGCATTCAGTCCATTTCCATTCAGTGTTATTATTGAAAAATGTGGGTTTAGAGTCATTGTGTTCTCCGTAGAATTCATGTTTATGGTGGTGTCTCTGGAACCTTGTATTCTTTGCAACATTTCCCTCAAAGAGTCCCTCTTAGGATTTCTTAGGGTTGGTTTGGTGAATGTCTCAATTTTTGTTTATTTGGGAACACCTTTATCTCTCCTTCTATTTTGAATGACAGGTTTGCTGGATAACGATTCTTGGCTGCATGTTTTTTCTGTCATCACATTGAAGATTTCCTGCCATTCCTTCCTGGCCTGCCACATTTCATTAGATAGGTCTGTAACCACTCTGATAGGTTTTTGTACATGAAGGCCCTTTTCTCCCTAGCTGTTTTCAGAATTCTCTCTTTATCTTTATATTTTGCCAGTTTTACCATGATATGTTGTGCCAAAGGTCGATTCAAATTACGTCTTAAGGGAGTTCTTTGTGTCTCCTGAATTTGTATGTCTATTTCTTTTCCCAGATTTGGGAAATTCTCACTTATAATTTGGTCTAGTATCCGTTCAGGACCTTGCTCTCTGTCTTCCTCTTCAGGAATTCTTATGATACGGATGTTGTTCCATTTGACTGTATCACTCAGGTCTTGAATTTCCTTTCCTTCTCCGGGATCAATTTCTCTCTCTTTTTTTCAGCTTCCTCTTTAGCTATAATTATATCTTCTAATTCACGTATTCTTCTCTCTGCTTCATCAATACTTTAGCTGGCTGCCTCCATTTTGTTATTCACCTCATTTATAGCCTTTTTTTAAACTCATCACACCTATTTTCAAAGTGCCTAGTCATTGTCTCAGTTGCTTCTTTGATGCTTTTTTTCAACCCCAGCAATTAATTTTATGACAAGTTTTTTAAATTCTCGATCCAGTATGTTGTCTAGATCTGCCTTGAGCAGTTCTATGGCTGTCACTTCTTCCTGGAGGTTCTTCAGGGGAGAGTGCCTTTGTTTTGTCATTTTTGCTAGTTTTCTGTCTCTTTTCACCTTTAGAAAGCTCATTGTGCATTGTGCACCTGTTAATATTGCTCTTTTAAAGGAGGCTTATTGACTGTCCAGGGCCTGTCATTTCAGGAATTATTATTTTAATGGTGTCTCTCAGTTTCTCCTGTTGTGCCTTTGAATATTTTTTTCCCTCTCAGCAATATTTTGGACTTGCCTTCATGCACACTTTGGCTTATTTCTTGGTGTAGCCCTAAGAAGGAGAACAGACAGACAATCACAGAGGGAACAGAAGCACACAAACGCACAGACAAATGAAATAAACAAACAAATTAAAGGAGGGAAAGAAAAGAAAGAAAATGGAGAGGAAAGAGACGAAAAGAAGATAAGAAAAAAAAATAAAGGGGGTCAGAGATAACAAAGGACAATGGATAGTTTAAAATTTATGACCAGTTGAGTGGAGAGGTAAGGATGAGATACAGGTGAATATATCTGGATAGCAAGAAGGTAAAAAAAAAAAAGGGAGAAAGGAGTAAGGAAAATGAGAAAAAATTAAAAAAATTTTAAGTAAAAAAGGTAGTAATAATAATAATAATAAAGTACAAAAAAAGGGAAGAAATAAGAAAAAAAATGATAAAAAAAGAAAAAGGAAACACAAAGTAGCAGCTCCCCTTCATGGATAGGCATGGTTTGGTGTGGTAGGTCTCAGAGGTTACTCTCAGAGGCTCTGCCTTGGTGTCTGCACAGAGTAGAGTGGTCGATGCCATGCTCCGCTGGAACTATGCACTGTAGGCCACTCTAATGAGCGTGATATCCCTGTGCTGCAGTTGAGCCAAGTTGTATTTTCCAGGCCTGCCTTGGTTCAAAGTTCTAGTTCATGCACTTTTATGCTACCACAGATGAGATGTACTTGCTTTGGTGGCTTGTTTCTTATGGGGAGGGATCAGTTTGTCTTGGCTCAGGCAGGGCTTTTAGCTGCTCCTGCCTGAGGCAAGGTGTGGTGCCCTAGGCAAGGTGCGCAGCAGGAGGTGAAGTGCATGCCCAGACACAACTTCAGATTCCTAGTCCCCAGCCGGGATTGCGATCACGTTGGGGGAGGGATGAGTTTCTCATAGGGCAGCTGCGATTCGTGCTGCTGTTGCCTGCAGCACTGGGTGCTGCTGGAAATGAGCTGGGAGCCCTTGCAGGTTGAGTGCACGCCCAGGCCTCCACCACCGCCAACTCCCTACAGGGATTGCGTAGGGGTGGGGGCTATTTTTTCCCTGTTGGCACCTGGGATTCAGGATTTGTGTGGTCAATTCTGGGAGTGAGATGCACCGTGGAAATCAGGTGTGTGCTCCCATCCCCAAACCGAGGTCGAAGTGAGCAGCCTTGGTGCCGCTGCCGCCGTGGCTGCTGACTCCCCTCCGAGATGGCACAGAGCTGGAAGCTCTTCTTTCTTTGCACCACCTGGGTTCGGGATTTAGGCTACACAGCAGTTATATATGGAGTGAGAGTTTCTCTCTCTATGCGCAGTTAAACGTTCTTTATCTCTTCCCCAGAGACAGTACTATGAGCATGTTCAGTTCCTTTGTCTCTTCCCTTTGTCTCTCGGGCTCCGCCCACATGCTTCATGCTGGGCTGGGGCTCCAACCTCCCCTGCCTGCCTTGGGCTAGCCAGTTTTCCAATCTTCCCAGTTTGCACTCACTCACTCAGGTATCTTTGAGGTTGTCTTCAATCTGGAGTCCGTATTTTCTCATCCGCTCTTGCAGATGAGAGTAATGTTCTTCTCAGTTCGATAGACGGAGCAGACAGAGTTTACAGAGCTCCCTTCCTCTCTGCCATCTTGGCTCCTCCCTCAACATGTAACTAGTTTATATAATATTCCAGAAATACTCTTGTAAACTACAAGTATTCACATGCCATCTGCTAAAGCAAGTGTTACATAACTACAAACAATAGTATTGCTTCTTTACGTTTTTGTCAAAAATATACCATGAATTGTAATTTCTGGGTGGCTCAGCTGGTGAAGCAACCAACATCAGCTCAGGTCAAGATTTCATTTTTCTTAGGTTTGAGCCCCGCGTCAGGTTCTGTGCTGACAGTTCAGAGTCTGGAGTCAGCTTCGGATTCTGCATCTTCTTCTTTATCTGTTCCTCTCCTGTTTCTCTCTCTCTCTCTCTCTCTCTCTCACTCTCTCTCAAAAAGAAATAAAGATTAAAAAAAATTAAAAATATATACCATGCATTTGTCTCATATCAGGACATAAGGAGCTGCAATACTCTTTATAAACTTCTGCAAATGTTACAGAAATAAATGTTTTATTTCCAATGGATAATTTGGTTTGTCCCAGAATTTACAATCGTTTAAAAATGTGTGAATGAAAGCACATAGTACAGTATTGTTTGCCATAAGGTGTACATATAGGGTAAATAATTAGCAGTGTAATTTCTATGTCTAAATGTTTACACATTAAATTTTAATAGACATTTAATGTTACAGTAGAGGTTTTACATCTTTCTCTGCAGACAGCAACATTAAGACTTCCTGCTTCCTCACTTCTTTACCACCACAGCATGCTATCAGTCTGACTTTGCCAACAACATCTTCACCAATTAAAAAAAAGATTTATTTGTATCCTTTAAATTTACAGTTCTCTGTTATTTGTGACACTGAGCATCTGTTTATGGTATTTCTTTCATTTAAAGTATCTGTCCATGTCGATGTGGATTAATATCACAAACCTAAGTTTGAGCAAAAAAAACCAGACACAAAATAGCTCCTTCTGTAACATTACATTTATTTAGAAGTTTCTCCACCAGATCTCACTAAGCTATTAGAAATGTGGATAAAAGTATCTTCTGGAAGGATTTATACCTAGAAGGAATAATAATGGGGGAATAACTAGTATTTACCATGGTGCAGAGTTTACGTGGGAAGAAACAATGTTCAAGATGCATTTCTCAGTGCTGATACCATGGAGTGAAATAATCTGGGTGCTGGTTATACATGTTTTTATTAATTCCTTGGGTTGCCATGACAACTACCACAACCTGGGTGTCTTTGAACAACATACATTTACTTTTTCATTGTTGTGGAGGCTGGAAGTTTAAACTTCAGGTGTCAGGGGCAAGCTCTAGTGGAGACTCCTTAGTTGACTCTGTTGGAGTCAATTCTTCTTTGCCTCTTCCCAGCTTCTGGTGGTTGTGGGTGATCCTTGGTGTTTCTTTGTTTGTCTCTGTATCACCCTATCTTTCCCTTGTTACCAGAGATCAAATGTCCTCTTCCCTATTAGGAAACTCACCATATTTGATTTGGACCTTCCCTTATGACCTCATTTTCACTTGATTACCCCTGTAAAGACCCTATTGTCAAATAGGGCCATACTCACAGGTAGTGGGAACTAGAATTTCAGCATATTTATGTTTATCTTTGTTTCTTGTGCTTTTGGTGTCCTATCTAAAAAAATTTTCATGACCAAAGCAAGGAGCTTTTACTCTATATTTTCTTCATGGAGTTTTATGGGCTCAAGTCTTATGCTTCTGTCTTTAATTCATTTTGAATCAATTTTTGTGACTAGTTCAAGATAGGGGTACAATTTTAGTATTTGACATGTGATTATCCATATTCCCAACACCATTTACTGAAGAGATTATCCATTTTCCAATGAGTTTTCTTAGCTTACTTCTCAACATTAAGAGGCCCTATATGTATAGGTTTGTTTCTGGGCCCTTGATTCTGTTCCATAATTTTATTTTTATGTCAGTAC
This sequence comes from Suricata suricatta, assembly GCF_006229205.1. Classification (NCBI taxonomy): domain Eukaryota; kingdom Metazoa; phylum Chordata; class Mammalia; order Carnivora; family Herpestidae; genus Suricata; species Suricata suricatta. The sequence goes on from NC_043709.1 coordinate 94,583,913, forward strand.
TACACTACCTTGGTGATTATTGCTTTGTAGTATAGTTTAAAATCAAAAATTGAGATGCCTCTAGTTTTGTTATTTATTCTCAGGAATGCTTTTGTGGTTTCATACAAATTTTAGGATTGTCTTCTCTATTTCTGTGAATAATGTCATTGGAATTTTGATGAGGATTGCAGTGAAATTTACATGGCTTTTTGTCGTTGTATATTTGTATATTCCAAAGGAACCTCTATAAGGCTGTTGGTAAATTCTTTAGCAAAAACTTTATAAGCCAGAAAGGAATAAGAGGTTATATTCAATGTGATGACTGAAAAAGATGCTAAAGAAGAATAACCTGTCTGGCATAGTGATCCTTCAGATATGAGAAATAGACTTTGTCATACCAACAAACACTAAGGGAGTTCAGCTTTACTAGACCTGAATTATAGAGAAATCAGACAGAAGATCACTAAAAAAACAGAAGTCTTGAACAACACTAGAGACCAATGAGACTTAGGATGCATGTAGAGAACACTCTACCCACAACAGAATACACAGTGGTCTCAAGTACACAAAGAATTAGGTCTAAGATAACACATAGAATCTCAAGGGACCATCAGTAGTCAATGTAATTTTGAGAAACAAGACACAGTTGAAGGCCTCATACTTCCTCATTTCAAAACTTGTTACAAAGGTACAATTAACAAAATTGAGACCTTCTTAACTTATGTTGGTTATATCTCAATGAGTTCATTGTGTGTGGTGAGCATTGTAAGTTGAAAATGCATTCCATACATCTAGTCTATGGAATTCAAAGCTTAGCCTAGCCTATCTTAACCATGCACAATACTTACACAGCTTACAGTGAGAAAATTCATCTAACAAAAGTGTATATTATAATGAAGTGTTGCATATCTCATGTAATTTATTCATAGTTAATGAAAGTGAAGAGTGAAAATCGGAATGGTTGTATGGGTACCAAATAGTTGTAATTGCATTCGTTAATCACCTTTGTGATCACATGGCTTTCAGGGAGATGTGGCTCTCTGCAACTGCCCAACTTCATGAAAGACCATGGTACCACAAATGGTAGACTGCGAAAAGATGAAAATTCAGAGTTGTAGTATGGTTTCTACTGAATGCATATTGCTTTTTCACCATCACAAGTCAAAGTAGTAAGTTGACACATCATAGGTCGACCCATTGAAATTTCAGTTCTGTCTGTTGAATGGTACTGACATAAAGACAGACTTAGGGACCAAGGGAAGGGAGTAGAAAACCCAGAAATAAACCTTTGTACATATGGTGAAATGATTTTTTTGCATTTATTTATTTATTTTGAGAAACACAGGGGTGGGAGTGAGGGGCTAAGAGAGAGAGAGAGAGAGAGAGAGAGAGAGAGAGAGAGAGAGAGCACATCCAGGCTGGCTCTGCACCTTCAGTGGAGTGGCTGGTGTGCTAGAACTCACAAATTATGAGATCATGACCTAAGCTGAAATTAAGAGTTGGAAGCTTCACTGATTGCCCACCCAGGTGCCTGAGCAAAATAATTCTTAACAAGAGTGGGAAGACCATCTGATGGAGGAATGTGTGGTCCCTTGGATAAGTATTGCTGAAAATTCTGGCTATTTACATTCAAACAGTGAGGGTGGACCCTTTCTTTAGACCATATACAAAAGTAACTCAAATGGATCAGAGACTTACGTGTAAGACATGCCATTATAAAAATCTTAGGAGAAAAAGTAAGAGTAAACTTCATGACATTGAATTTGGCCATAATTTCTTGTGTATGACACTAAAGCACAGAAAAAAGAGCTACAGAAAATTGATCAGACTACATCAAACCTGAAATTTTCTTGCATCAACAGAATGAAAGGTAACTTACAGAATGGAGACAGTGGCAGGTGATGCACTTGATATGGAGTTATATCTAGAATACATAGAGTATTCTTACAAGTCAACAGAAGCAATGGAAATAAACATCCTGATTAAAAAATGGGCAGAGCTGGAGACCTTGGATGGCTCAGTTGGTTAAGTGTCCGACTTCAGCTCATGTCATGATCTCACAGTTCATGGGTTCGAGCCCTACATCAGGCTCTGTGGTGACAGCTCAGAACCTGGAGACTGCTTCGGATTCTGATTTCCCTCTTTCTCCATCCTTCCCTTACTTGTGTGCAGTCTCTCTCTCTCTCTCTCTCTCTCTCTCTCTCTCTCTCAAAAATAAATAAACATTTAAAAATAATTAAAAATGGGCAGAGAATTTGAACAGACATTTCTTAAGGGAATATATACAAAGGTCCATGGGTGATATGAGAACATGCTCAATATCACTCATCATTGGGGAAATGAAACTCAACATTATAGTGAGATATTACCTCACGCACATTAGGATGGCTTCAGTGCAAACAAACCCCAAAAACCAAAACACCAGAGCTGAGGCAGAGGGAGAGGAATTTGGAGGATGGTGGTCAAAAGATACAAACTTTAATTTATAAGATAAAGTAACACAGATACAATGTACAACATAACAACTATAGTTAACTGTGATGTGTGCTACAGTTGAAAGCTTTTAAGAGAGTAGATCTAAAAGATTCTCATTTTAATGAAAAAATGATATTTTAATTTTACTTTTCTGCTATCTATATGAGATGGTGGTTGTTAACTACTTATTGTAGTAATTATTTCACAATATATGTAAATGAAATTCTTACTCTATACACCTTAAATTCAATTATATCTCAATAAAACTGGAAAATCAAATAAAAATGGTGAAATCTGAATAAATTCTATTGCTTGTACCAATGTCAATTTCCTGCTTTTATATTGCATATATTTTTTAGTAAGTTGTTATAGAACTATGTAAAAAAATATATAAGATGCTAGCTTTGTGGAAACCAGATGTCAGATACCTGAGATCTGTAGTATTTTTGCAAGTTCCCGTTCATCTATGATAATTTAAAAACAAAAAGTAAAATAAAATAATAATTGAAAGGATATTTTTACTGTATATAAAAAAACCTGCAGTAATGAAGAATTTTTAGAAACTCGATTACAACCAGAAAAATCTAAGCTGAATGTCCACACAAGACTGATTGTATGAGTAGGCAGTTTTGCTTAGGGACAGTGTGATGTTCATTGTAGTATTATTTGTAGGCAAAAATGAGAAATACGACCGGGAGCCAAGATGGCGGAGAGGAAGGGAGCTCTGTAAACTCCCCCCGCACCGTTTTTCGAACTGAGAAGGATATTACGTTCAACTGAGAGAGCGGAAGGAGAAAATACGAACTCCAGAGGGAATAGAACCTCAAGGATACCTGAGTGAGTGGGGGCGAACGGGGGAGATCCGAGGACGGGCCAGCCCGGGACGGGCAGGGGAGGTAAGATCCCCAGCCCAACGTGGCGCAAGTGCCCGGCGCCCGGGAGACAAAGGGAAGAGACAGAGTCGGAACACGCTCATAGAACTGTCCCTGGGGAAGAGGTATAGACTGCTTGGCTGCGCTTGGAGACAGAAACCCACTCCATAGATAACTGCCGGGCAGCGGGGCACAAGAGAAGGAATAGCCTCCAGCCCTAAGCCATCTTGGCGGGGAATCAGAGGCGTCTGTGGCTGTGAGAAGTGGCTGCGCTGGGGAGGCATGCTCCGCGGCGGGAAGCGGCCTGAGCGGCAACTGCGCCAGGCACAAGCAATTCGAACTTGGTTTTGGGAACAGGACCACGGACCGCATTTCCACGGCACACTCCGCCCCCTGCACGGACTGCGTGAATTCCGGGTCCCCACAGGGAAGAAATAAGGCACACACCAACGGGACCCTCAACAAAGAGTCGGTGGCGGGTGGAGGCCCCGGGCGCGCGCTTAGACTGTAGGAGCTCCCAGCTCATTTCCAGCAGCACACAGCGTCTTGAGCAAAGCTATCAGAAACTAAGAGAGACTCGGTTTTTTGCTTTTTGTTTTTTTCCTTTCCCCCATTGCAATCACGATCCTGACTGGGGGTGGGGACTCCGCAATTGAGTCTGTGAAGGTGCGCACTCCACCTCCTGCTGCTCCTTTCGCCTCAGGCAGGGGCGGAGCCTCTGAGAGCAGACTCCAAGACTTACCACATCAAACCAAGCCTATCCACCAGGGGGAGCTGCTGCCTGCTTTTTTTTTTTTTCCTTTTGGGTTTTTTTTTTTGTTTGATTTGGGTTTTTTTGGTTGTTTGTTTTTTTTAATATATAAAAAATTTTTTTTCTTCACTAGTTTCGTACTTATTTCTTTGTCATTATTACCTTTTTTTTCCTTTTTCTTCACTCAATTCCTTTAAATTATACTCCTTATATTCCTTTCTCCTTTCTCCCTTACTTTTTCATTTTCTTGCAACCCAGATATATTCTCCTGTATCTCATCCTTACCTCTCCCCTAAACTGGTCATCCACTTTTAAACGGTCTACTGTCCTTTGTTGTCTCCCACCCCCTTTTATATATATTTTTTTGTCTTTTCTTCTTTCTCTTTTCTTTTTATTTTCTCTTCTTCTCTTCCTTTCGTCTCTTTCCCTACCATTTTCTTTCTTTTCTTTCCCACCTGTAATGCGTTGCTTTGTTTGATTTGTCTGTGTGTATGTGTGCTTCTGTTCCCTCAGTGTTTGTCAGTCTG
>NC_043709.1:94588616-94591281 GCF_006229205.1 Suricata suricatta
GAGAGTTGGGGAGAGAGAGGGATGCAGAACTTGAGAGACTGTTGAATGCTGAGAATGAATGGAGGGTTGAGGGGGAAGGGGGAGGGGGGAAAAGAGGTGGTGGTGATGGTGGAGGGCACTTGTGGGGAAGAGCACTGGGTGTTGTATGGAAAACAATTTGACAATAAAATATTATGGGAAAAAATGAGAAATACTTGAGATGATTGAAAATCAAAAACATAGATGAGTGAGCTGTAATTTATTTCATACAATGACCTTCCGGATTGAGCTTAAAATGGTGTGTACTGTCACTGGTAAAAAGTGAGGGACATCATGCTGAATGAAATGGCATTGCAGATCATGCACTACACTAGCTCCATTTAGGTGCACTTTCAGCATGTAAACTGTTCGTACATAATAGTGTCATATGTAAATCAATGTATAGTAGTATATATGCAGTCTGTAAAATATAAAAGTTGTCAATACTTAGCAAATACAAAATCATGTACAAAGATATGCATAAACTTCAAGATCGGGTTTTCTCTATATAATAAGGGGCAAGGAGTTCAAGGTCCTTCCCACTCGATCTGGATCTACCGCACACAGAAAACTAGCAGTATCTGTTCCATGTTTAAAGTTAGTACCTGTGTTTGTTATATTGCTCTGTATGCATTCTCTGTGTTAGAAGTAGTTCTAAGGAACAAAATAGAACTTTGATAGAACTAAAAGGAAAAATAAAGAAACTCACAGTTACAGCTGGAAACTTAAAACTCCTTTCTTAATAATCAAGATATACATCCATAAAATCAGTAAGCATAGTAAAGACCTGGGCAATACCCTCTACCAAATGACCTAAATGACATTTAAGGAATTCCCCAGTCAACAATAGTAGAATGTATATTATGCCAAAAGCACATTGAGCATTAAAATATTTTTTAACCATATGTAGTCCAAAAAAGTAATTTCATCAAATTAAAAAAAAAATGAAATCACACAGACTTTTGTCTCAGTGGATTTAAACTAAAAACCAATAACTGAAAAATATTTTATGTATTATTTATATTCAACTTTATTTTTTTTAACATTTATTTACTTTCAAGAGACAGAGAGAGACAGAGCACCAGCAGGGGAGGGGCAGAGAGAGAGGGAGACCCAGAGTCTGAAAGAGTCTCCAGGCTGCAAGCTGTCAGCACAGAGCTGGATGTGGGTCTTGAACCCATGAACCACCAGAGCATAACCAGAGCCAAAGAGGGACACTTAACCAAGTGAGCCACCCAGGAGCCCCAAAAAGTGTTTTTTTAATATCCCAATATTTTGAGCACATGGGTGGCTCAGTTGGTTGTGTCTTGCTTTGGCTCAGGTCATGATCTTGAGGTCTGTGGGTTCAAGCCCAGCCATGGGCTCTCTGCTGTCAGCCCAAAGCCTGCTTCAGATCCTCTGTACTACTCTCTCTTTGCACCTCCCTAGTTTCTGTGCATGCTCTCTCTGTCCTTCTCAAAATAAATAAATAAACTTAAAAAAATATATAAAATCTCCCGATGTTTAAAAACTCAACAGTACCCTTTGAAATAATGCATAGGTCAGACAAAAGCATGAAGAAGATTAAAAAAAAAAGAAGTCTTCTTGTTGTTTTTCTTAATGGAGAAAATGTGAATATTTTAACTGGAGGAAGGCAAATCAACAAGATCAAAAAATGTGGGAGGCAGTTAAATCAGTGTTTACAGGGAAATGTATAACATTCAATGTTAACATTTGAAACAACTTTTCTAATCTATAATCACAACTTCAGCCTTGAGAAACTAGGATAAGGAAAAAGCAAACCCCCCCCCCAAAAAAAGGGTGGAAATCATAAAATGAAGAGCAGAAATCAGTGAAACTGGAAATAGAGGAAATAATAAAACAAATGTCACGGTAAATTTTGAAAAGGCCAACAGCAATGATATACCACTAGTCGGACTGATCAAGAAAAAGAATAGGCATAAATTACCAATATGAGGAGTGAAAGAGCAGCATTATTGTAGACATTGAAGGTTTTAATGATGATTATAAAGGATTATTATGAAGAGTTTTTGCCAATAAATTCTAAAACTGAAAACACTTTAATTTCTTGAAAAACTTTGATCTCTTTCGAAACATGCTCAAGAAGAATTTGATAACATGGACATCATTGTATATCTAACATGAGGTATTCCGTTTGTAGTTAAAACATTCCAGAGGAAACCCCTGACGGCTTCACTGGTGAATTCCAGTAAATATTTATGAAGTATGGAATAAAATTTCAAAAGAATAAACAAACTCATCCAGGAGACAGAAGAAAAAAGAGCATGTTCCAGCTCATTCTGTGAGATTGGTGTTACTTGGATAGTGAAACCAGATAGACAAGAATCCACAGCCCATATGCACAAAACAGGCAAAAATCTTAACAAATAGTTGCACATCACGATGGAGTGAGATTTACTTCGCACATGCAAGATTAATGAAGTGGGGTGCGGGGGACCAGCCCACGCACCAGAGTCCAAGGGTCTCTGAGTAGGGGGTTGGTGTCGGCGAAATATCTATAAGAAAGAACACAGACAACATGAATGGTGGAAGAGACCACACTTTACTGTGAAACTTGGTGTCTTATATACCATAGGTGATTACATCATTTTTCTAATGATTACATTGTTTGTTACTTCCAGAAAAA
>NC_043709.1:94591381-94600262 GCF_006229205.1 Suricata suricatta
CTGTGAGTAAGGTGCCCGTAACTAGGGAGGAAGTTTCAATAAGAAAATCTGCCCAGTTACTGAAACCATGATTACCAAGTGGCATGATTAATAGGAGAACTAACCCCAGTCTCTGTTCCACTTAGGTCAAGCAGTCAAGCGTACACATTTTCAAGTAGGGGAAGCAGGGTCCCAAAGGCCACACAGCACTTCTGGCTGGCTGGACCCCAACAGTGGGGTGATTTACCTGATTGAGAGCCTAAGGAAGGAAAATCACATGCTAGCATGGCAGGTGCAGGTAAAACACCACAAATTTGCCATCATTTCATGACAAATCCTCTCAGTAAGCTAGGAATCAATGAGATCTCCTCAACATGATAAGGACACTTAACAAAGCAAGCCCTCCAGGTAACAATATACTTAGCAGTGAAAGATGGAGTGCTTTCCCTTAACACTGGTAATGAGGCAAAGATATCTTTACTCATCACCCCTCTTCACGGTCCCAAGGGAGGCCATTTCAGCTCAATAAGCAGGAAATGAAAATGTGATACCAATTGGAATGCAAAAAAGGAACTATGCCTGTTTGCAAAATGACATAATTGCCAACATAGAAAATCCCAAAGTTTTGCCCCATTCCTCCTAAAACTAATAAATGAGCTAAGTTTTGTTTCAGATCAAGAACAGTATGTATAAGTTATGTTTCTGTATGTTAAAATTAAGCTCTTGGAAAGTGAAACAAACAAAAATACCATTTACAATAGTATTGTCACATCCCAGACCCCAAGACATGACCTTTACTGCCCACCAGCTTGTACTCACCAAACTTTGTCCCACATATTTTTAAAGCAAATTTTCTCTCCAGTTTCTCTCTTAACTCTGGGGGGTGGAAAGCAATACCACTCCTCAAACGACAGTGACTGTTAGACAAGACCTTCAGCCTGCCCAGATCAGTTTGAGAGTAACCCTGACTCACACCTGCTCAGATAGACCATAGAAGGTCATCTAGAATGATTGATAATTACCTTTACTATTATAATATTACAATCTCCCCCCAAGGAGGAGTATAAACCTCATTTACATAATATACAATGTGTGTAGAGGCATGATTCCTTAAGGGGCATGAGTGACATCATGTTGTCCTCTTCATGTAGTGACATGGATCCCTTTTTTCATCGGAACATTAAAAAAAAAAAAAAGACCTATTCTATTCACCCATGCTTTGGGGTCATGACCTTAGAAGTTACTCACCATGATCTCCTTTTGTGGCAATGACGTTTCCTTTGGGTGACAACTCACATGGTGTAGTTCTCTCTGTGATGCACCAAGGAGCAAACTCATGTTGGTTCCCTATAGTATCACCTGAAAGTAAAGTGCATATGTACCGAACCATATGTACCATCCCTATGCTGAAAACTCTAAAACACTAACAAGAGAAATTAAAGAAGACAAATGAAGACAAATAAAGTGATAGCATTACTATATTCCTGGATGGGAAGACTCACTATGGTTATCATTTTCCTTCTCCCTAAATTGATCTATGATTTAACTCAATCCTAATCAGAAACCCAGTAAGATTTATTTTGGGTAGAAACTTCCATGGTGAATTTACTGTTTAAAATACACTTACTTTTTAGAAGAATTTTAAGTATACAGAAGAAAAATGCGAAGATAGTACAGAGTTCCCAAATACTCTGCATGCAATCTTCTATTATGAACATGCTATATTAGTATTATATATTTGATATGATTAAGACAACAAAACTGAGATCTTTTTATGACTTAAACTGCATAATTTCCTCAGATTTTCTATTCCAGGATCCCATAAGTGCAATAAAATCTTGGTTAGCAAATTAATTCGTTCCAGAAACATGCTTGTCATCCAAAGTCCTTGTATATCAAAGTGAATATCCCACCAGAAATAATGGAAACTTAGAGGATTCAGTCCACAACCCCCAAATATTCATATAAAAATGACAATACTGTACTATAATGTAAAATAATAGAGAAAATACAAAATGTAAAGAAAAATAAACAAAGGAAAACCTTCATGGCTGGTGTGAGGGGTCAAGAGAGAGGAAGGTTATTGTGTAGGATGCTTTCACTCTCACTAACAGAATCACTGCTATCTGCTGGCCAATGGAATCTTTTTCTTCATAGAGGCCATTGTATATGTACACATGGGTGCTGACTACAATACAGTATTAATAAAGTCCTGGTGTATACTGTCTTTATTGTGTCTGGCAATAAGGCAGAGAGAAAAGGGTCCATATTCGTAGGCAGCCTGATCTAGAATGTAGCAAAGCAAAGCTCACACTTGTTTGGAAAAGCAAAGGACTGTCCCTAGGTGTTTTGAAGTGACAAAAAATACACTAGTGTCAGTTGTGGGCACCTTCCAACTTTCTGAAAAATCAGTGATCTGCCAAATACCTCGGCCTGAGACCAAGCATAGAGCATGGGAGATGATCAAGCACAATCCTGCAGAGAGTGAGTGAGAGAGAGAGAGAGAGAGACAAAGAGACAGAGAGAAAGGGGCAGAGAGACAGAGAGGAACCATTCACCCACTTGTGATCATGTGAGGTTCAGCATCTAGTACAACTCGTATTGCAAGACATCATCCATTTATCTTGTTAAAATTTATCAGAAATATTTGCCGGTTTTGCAGAACACTAGCAGAACAAGTTACTCTCAGTCCAAGGATTTACTGTCTTCTAATAGCCTCAATCATTATAAAGACTGCTTCACTACCCCATTCATTGAGAATCATTGTTACGGAGATTTTTAGCTTCTGAAAGCTACTTAGCAGTAAAGCCAAATGATCATATTTGAAACCATCACTTGAGTGCTAAGCAAAGGATGAATACAAGTGCAAAGATCAGGGAATCCTAAAGAATAATTCAGAAGCACCACTTCCTTCCCAATCTTTTCTATGTCGCAATCCTAGGACTCTAACATTACTGGTTATATACTGGACTGTTAGCAGTCACTTCAAACTCAAACATTCTTATACAGCTCTCAGTGTTCTTTGCAGAATATTATAATACCCAGTGAAGTTTTATATTGCTTTTCATGGACCACCACTAACTGCATAAAAGGACCCCAGGATTTGGATTTAAAATTGCTTGTATTCCTATCCTTTATATCCCAGAACTAATCAGACATAAACTGTAGCATGAATATTTATCTATCCATAAATATCTACATTTCTTCTCATTTACTCACTTTCACTCTTCTTTGGGTAAATGATTATTTTATCATTGTATGCTAAACATATTCTGAACAGTCTGCAATGCAACTAAGAAATATCCTTACTATTTTTCTGGGGAAAGTCAGCGATAAGACATCGTTAAATAGTTAGATGGTCTAATTCTTATGGGTTTTATTATTAAAAAAATTTTTTTAATGTTTTATTTATTTTTGAGAGAGAGACAGCATGAGCAGGGGAAGATCAGAGAGACAGGGAGACACAGAATCTGGAGACAGGCTCCAGGCTCTGAGCTATCCGTCAGCCCAGAACCCAATGTGGGGCTCGAACCCATGAACCGTGAGATCATGACCTGAGCTGAAGTCGGACACTTAACTGACTGAACCACTGAGGCACCTCGAGTTTTATCTTTTAATTATGAAATGATAAAATGATAAGAGCAGCATGTGAGTGTTTTACTCTGTGACACAAATCGTTCTTAACATTTTTATGTATGAATTTTTAGTATTTTAAAAACAAATATTAATCTCTTAAATCTTTTATTAATTTATTAATTCTCTTAGATTATATTTTTTCTTGGAGTTAGCCATGTGCCTCCCTCTTTCCACAATATAGAAAGGTAATTCTGTAATAGAAACTTTTAAAATCAAGAAGCTGTGGTATATATACATATATACAATGGAGTATTACATGGCAATGAGAAAGAATGAAATCTGGCCATTTGTAGCAAAGTGGATGGACCTCGAGGGTGTCATGCTAAGCGAAATAAGTCAGGAGGAGAAGGACAGATACCATATGTTTGTACTCATAGGTCTAACATGAGAACAGGAGAAACCTAATGGAAGACCAGGGGGAGGGGAAGAGGGAAAGAGAGTTGGGGAAATCGAGGGACCCAAACCTTGAGAGACTATTGAATACTGAAAATGAACTGAGGGTTGAAGGGGAAGGGGGAGGGGGAAAAAGAGGTGGTGGTAATGGAGGAGAGCACTTGTGGGGAAGAGCACTGGGTGTTATATGACAATAAACTATTTTTTAAAAAAGTTAAACTAGAAAAAAAGATATTAAAAAATAAAAAATAAAACATATTGATGATGAATGCTTGTATCTTTTCTTAATTTAAATTTTTAACTAAAAAGTAACGGACACACAATTGTACATTAGTGTCAGGTAGACTCTATAGTTATTTGACAACTCTATTTATTATTATTATGTCTTAAGTTTATGTTTTTTTCGGGAGGCAGAGACAGTGTATGTGTGCAAGCAGGGGCAAGAGCAGAGAGAGAGAGGAGAGGCATCCGAGGCAGGCTCTGTGATGTCATTGGGAACCCCACATGCTGCTCAGCCCCAGGAATGGTGAGATCATAAACTGAGCTGAAATCAAGAGGAGGACGCACAACTGACTGAGTCACCTAAGTGCCCGCCACAAATCTATTTATTATGCTGCCCTTACCACATGTGTAGCCAGCATCTGTCACCGGTGACACACTGCTATTATTATACCACTGCATTTATTTCTTATTCTGTATCTTTCATCCCTAGGACCTCTTCATTTCAGAAGTGGAAGCTTGTACTTCCCATACCTCTTCACCCATTTTGGCCAACCCTAGTCTCCTTCACCTCTGGGAGCTCTGAGTGTGTTTTCAGTATTTATGGGTGTGTTTCCATTTTGTTTTGCTTTGTTTTTCCTTATGAGTGTTCAAGTTTACATGAAATCATTTCATATGTGTCCTTCTTGGTCTGACTTATTATATTAGTATAATATCCTCTAGGTCTATCCATACTGTCATGAAAGCAAGATCTCATTCTTTCCATGGCTGAATAATATGTAAGGGAACACTTGCTCACTATTGGTAGGAATGTAAATTGATGCCACCATGTTAGAAAACAGTATGGAGCATCTCCAAAAAATAAAATACAGAAATATCATATGATCCAGTATCTCCAATATGAGTATTTACCCAAAGAAAATGAACATGCTAACTCAAAAAGATACATGGGCTCCTATGTTTATTGAGCATTATTTGCAAAAGCTAAGAAAAGGAAGCAACTCAAATGTCTGTAAGTAAATGAATGGTTTAATGCAATCCTTATTTTGATAGGGATACCAACAACTTTTTTTTTTTTACAGAGCTTGCTACAAGAAACAATCCTACAATTTGTATGGAACCACAAAAGACTCCAAATAGCCAAAGCAACTTTGAAAAAGAAAAGAACTGGAGGTTTCATTATTCCAGACCTCAACTAATATCACAAAGTTGAAGTATTTAAAACAGTGTTGTACAGTCACAAAAATAGACACATAGATCAATGGAATAGAGTTGAAAACTCATAAATGAACTCAAAAAGTATATGGTCAATTACTCTTCAACAAAGTAGGAAAGAATATCCAATGGTAAAAACAATGTTTCTTCAGTAAATGGTGTTGGGTATACTGTACAGCTACATGCAAAAGAATGAAACTGGACCACTCTTTTTTCACACCATATAGAACAAGAAGTTCAAGATCGATTCAACCTCAATGTAAGGCAGAAAACCAAGAAAATCCTAGAGAAGAACATAGGTAGTAACTTCTTTGACATTGGCTGTTGCAATTTCTTCTTAAACATCTCCAGAGGCAAGGAAATCAAAGGCAAATGTGAACTGTTATTGGGAACTTATCAAAATAAAAAGCTTCTGCACAGTAAAGGAAACCCTCAACAAAACTAAATGGCAAGTCTTAGAAAAGGAGAAAATCTTTACAAATGACATACAGGCTAGCATTGGTATTCAAAATATTTAAAAACTGTATATAACTGAACACCCAGAAAGTGAGTAATCAAATCAAAAATGGGAAGAAGACATGAATAGATATTGTTCAAAGAAATTGTACATGGCCAACAGAGCATGGTAAGATGCTCAACATCACTCATCATCAAGGAAATACAAATCAAAACTACAGTTAGATATAACCTTCCACTGGTCAGAATGGCTAAAATTGTCAGCGGAAGAAACAGTAGGTATTGATCAGGATGCAGAGTGGGAATCTGATCTGCATTGTTGGTGTGAATGCCAAGTGGTCCAGTCATCTGGAAAACAGTATGGAGATTCCTCACAAAGCTTATAATAGAACTCCTCTGTGATCCAGTACAATGTTCATCAGCGGATGAGTTAATAAAGAAGTGGTGTATATATACATAAAATGAGATATTACTCAGCCATAAAAAGAATGAAGCCTTGCCATTTGCAATGATGTAGATGGAGCTAGAGCCTATGACGCTAAGTGAAGTAAGTCAGCCAGAGAAGGAAAGACACTATATGATTTCACTCCCAGTGAAATTTAGGAATCAAAACAAATAAACACCAGGGACAAAAAAGAGAGGCAAACCAAGAAACAGACTCTTAGCAATAGAGAACCAAGTGAAGAGTATCAGGGGAAGGTGGCAAGGGGATGGGTCAGATACGTGATGGGCATTAAGGAGGGCCCTTGTTGTGATGAGCATTGGGTGTTGTAGGAAGAGATGAATCACAAAATTGCACTACTGAAACTAAAATTATTCTATGTGTTAACAACTGGAATTTAGATAAAAACTTGAAAGGAAAAACAATAACAAAAATATATAAATAAATAAGTAAATAAGAACCAAATACATCAAATCTTCACATAAAAATCATTGCTCAGAGCCTGGGAGGAGAGAGTAATAAAAAAAAGTATTACCTGGAAATTCTTCTATGTGTTCATTAACAAGTAGGGAATTAAAAAACCTGGATTATGGTATTATGAGGCACTCTGATGATGTAACTTGAATCATCCTAGGGTTATTCCTCAACTTCCTCTGTTTGAGGTTAGATCTAATTGGATCCTATGTAGTTATACCAACATATCATGTCTCACATGGCTGTGATTTGTTGGATGCAGAATTGAGATATTAACTATATTTCAATCCAGAAAACACTAGATAAGCATCCGTTACGTATAAGATGTCACAGAAAGTGTTGTGGCTAGGGAAGATAAAGGTTTTCCCTTCCAAAGACTATATTAAAATGCACAGATAGGAGTCTTCCTTGCAGAATTGTGGCATGATAATCACTGTAGAACTGCTCCTTAGTGAACAATCAAAACTAAAGAAACCCACCATTATAAAAATCAACCATTTACAGTCTTTGGAAATTGTTTTAAGGGTGTATCATAAATTAGGAAATATTTTCTTTAGCGAACATACCTGATCTTGATGAGCACAGTGAGAGTCTGTAGCCCTTGAGCCATCACTCTTGAGCTCATAAATATTTGGCTGGATAAGATGATGATTCAGGAAAAGAGATATAAGTAGAGGTACTTTACCTTATGCAGGAAAGAATGCAAAACCCTTAATGATTCCTTGGCGTTTGGTGACATAATCAGACATATATTCATAAAAATTCAATTCAGTTTCAGTGGGAGTTTGAATGTCTGTTGACTTCAGGGTAAACTAACAGGTGATTGAATTAATATAGAGGAAAGTGTTATATTACATGTTTATGAGAAAGAATGATTTAAAAAGTACATGTGAGCTGTAGAAGGGAGACTTGGAGGTAGATCCAAGATGAGAGGACGGTTTATTGAAAGAAGTGTCACAGAGGACAGAGAAATGTACTCCACACCCAGAATGACTGACCATCAACAAAACCTCAAATACAATCTTTCCTGGAAATATCCTGAAAATGATCCAGGCTTTATAAGTAAAGGAGATAGCAGAATCATCTGAGGAATTTGATAAATAGCCAAGTAATTACATTTAGTGGTAAAGGTGGAAAGGTTTCCTGGGTAGAATAGAGATCACAGCTGTGGAAAGTGAAGAGGAAGATGAGTCCAAACAGTAATTCCTGAAGGAGTTTTGGTTCAGAACACAGGTCTTGTTTAACTTTTTTGTGAATCCCAGGAAACTAGCTGCTAAGGAGAAAGTTACAGAATTCCAGGAATCACTACCATGATACACCAGGCAAATGGTAGCAAAGACCCTGGCAGGAACGAAAACGAGATAAGGAGTAGTCAGCAGTGGAAACCCTGAATTAAAGAGCACAGTTTTGGGGAGCCTGGGTGGTTCCGTGGGTTAAGCATCCAACTCTTGGTTTAGGCTCCTGTCATGAGCTCATGGTTCATGGGTTTGAGTTCCATGTGGGGCTCTGTGCTGATAGTGAGGTCTGCTTGGGTTTTTCTTTCTCTGCCTCCCTTCTCTCTCTCTCTCTCAAAATTAATAAATAAACTTAAAAAATTAAAAGAGCAGGGTTTTGAGGGAGACCATGTCATAAATTCAAGACCCTAATTCTTGAAAGACTTCAAACTGGGAATTACTAATTGAAATGGACATTGGTTGGAAAGCATTGTGAACCCAGGCCTGTCAGTCTAGTCCCTTGTCTGTTACCAAGTATCTCTTAGGAAAGTCACTTATTCTACTTATACAAAAAAAGTTCCCTTATCATTTCAATAATTTAAAATTCAAACTGAAATCTTAGACAAATGGACTTGGTTTGAAGAATATTAACACACATTAAAATGCATCTGTTCAAATCACTTTTATCGACCCACAATCAGAAGGTACTTATGAGTTTGGAACATCCCAGTTTGCACACATATATGGACATGCAGTGTTCTCACTGGAGTCTCACAACAGTTCTTCTGCATTAGGACGGGCACAGCCATTACACAGAAGAAACTATAATCACAACCATGTATCAAATAATGTC
>NC_043709.1:94600362-94602078 GCF_006229205.1 Suricata suricatta
AAAACAAAACCCATCTATTTGTTGTCTACAAGAGACTCATTTTTGACCAGAAGACACCTTCAGGTTGAAAGTAAAGGGATGGAGAAATATCTATCATGCGACTGGAAGCCAAAAGAAAGCTGGAGTAGCCATACTTATATCAGAGAACAAATCTAACATATCTACACATGATGTGAATATTGTCATTAACTGCATACCTAGCCAAACCCATTTCTACCTACTTCTTTCATTTGTCCCAAAGCTATAATTCCCTAGCACATCAATATGTTCTGTGGTTCATGTTGTTTTCTGCTTGGATGAGCCTTCTCTACCCTGAGCTTCCTTGTACACCTACCTCTCCTTCACATAGTATTAGTGATTATCTCCTAGAGGAAAGCTTTCTTGGCCCCTAAATAGAATATGCCATCATCGGATGTCTTCACATCATTATCCCAGCACTAATAATATTTCATTTTAAAAGTTGCTTCATGGGGCACCTGGTGGCTAAGTCGGTTAAGTGCCGGCTTCAGCTCAGGTCGTGATCTCACGGTTCATGGTTCAAGCCCCACGATTTTATTTTAAAAAATTAATAAAAAATAAATAAATAATTATAAGCTGTTTCATGTAAAAATATCTTCCCATTTAAACTGGGTTTATTGAGTGCTTACTTTTATAAAATTCCTTTATCTTGCATAGTTCCTGACCCAGAGAAGATACTCAACATCGTTGTTTGGTGAATGAAACAAAGAATAATAAACATCAAAAAACTGATTTAAAAATGAGTATCTTCTCTTAATTTGTTTTAAAAGTTGACATGAAATATATAAAAATTGAGATAGAAAATAAATGAGCTTTTCCTTCCACTGTAATTTAAGCAGTGTTGCCACATGATGAGGAATGTAATGTTCAAATGAAGATTTTTCCAATTTTTGGCCATATGGAAACCTTTCTCCTACATAAAATATAAGGATGAAAATATATATAATATATATAGGCCTTAATGCACAAACTTTTGTGCTATTAAAGCCATGACATACATTATCTCGTGTGGTCTAAAACCTAAGTGATAGCAAAATAACAGAATGACATCACAATATTATCATCAGCACCATCATTATTACTAACATTTCTATAGGTCTCTATAAAGTTTCCATAGAGTTTCAGTAGTCACAGCGTCTCATTTATCACTCTGGCTCATTTTCTCATGAGACGTGTGTGTGCCTGATACTCACACATATATCCTAAGCCTGTGATTGCCAGCAGGAGGAAAAAACATAGAATTCCCAGGGATAACGCAATGATATGCCATGGAAATCCTGTCCAAAATCAGAAAGCAAAATATATAGTAAGCATTGAGCACAACACGACCCTCATGATTAGAACAAAATGGAATCGCGTTCTGGAATTTAAAATGAATATCACTGTTTACAATGATCACAAATCTCATTGCTTATTACATTTAAATATATTCATTGACATATGGAGAACCAGACATTGAGTATCAAACATGTATAGTCAGAGGATCATGATTTCACTTTTCTTACTTGACTTCGTAATGTTTTCAGAAAACAGGAAAACTAACTGAAAAAAATGTTACCTCTCCTTTTTACCGTTGGGTGTCTTTTGTCCTTCTGTTGTCTTGAATAGGGTAATTTCAGCTCCGTGTATGTTACTCTCTCCTCAGTCATTGTGAGGGCTGCAGGCCAAGAACACAGCTTGATTCCTCTGCAATGGTTC
>NC_043709.1:94602178-94611526 GCF_006229205.1 Suricata suricatta
TAAAGAGAGTGGGGAGGAAAGAGATGAAAAGAGGAGAAGAAAAGAAAAAGAAAAAGAAAAAAAGAAGGAAAAAAATAAAGGGGGGGGCAGAGACAATAAAGGACAGTGGACAGCCTAAAAGTGTATGACCAGTTGAGGGGAGAGGTAGGGATGAGATATAGGAGAATATATCTGGATTGCAAGAAGGTAAGAAGAAAAAAAAAAGGGAGAAAGGAGAAAGGAAAATAAGGAGTAAAAATTAAAAAAAATTTAAGTATAAAAAAGTAATAATAATAAAAAATACGTACAGAAAAAGGCGAATAGAAAAAAAAGAAGAAAAAACAAGAAAAAACTTATAAAAAAAGCAAGAAAAAAACCCTAAAAAAACCAGCAGCTCCCTCTCGTGGATAGGCGTGGTTTGATGTGGTAGGTCTTCGAGGCTGCTCTCAGAGGCTGGTGTTTGCGGAGATTAGATAGGCAGGCAGCACACCAAGTTCTGCTGAACAAGAAGTGTAGGCCACTCTAATGAGTCCGATCTCCTTTTGCCACGGTTGAGCAGAGCTGTATTTTCCAGGCCTGCCTCGGTTCAAAGTTCCAGTCCATGCACTCTCTATGCTACCACAGATGGTGTTTTTGTTTTGGTTGCTGGCTTCTTAGAGGGAGGAATCGGTTTGTCTTGGCTCAGGCTGGGATTTCGGCTGCCCCTGCCTGAGGCGAGATGCGCAGCAGGAGGTGAAGTGCGCACCGCTGGGGGAGGAATGAGTGCGCAGCTGTTGCCTGAGGCGGCACCGGCACCGGGAGCTGCTGGAAATGAGCTGGGAGCTCCTGTAGCCTGTGCGCGCGCACCCAGGTCTCCACCGCCGCCAATTCCCTGCCGGATCACGCAGAGGTGGGGGCTATTTTTTCCCTGTTGGCACCCGGGATTCAGGATTCGTGGGGCCAATGCTGGGGGCAAGATGCACCGTGGAAAGGAGGTGCGTGCTCCCACTCCCAAAACCGAGGTCGAAGTGAGCACCCCTGACACCGCTGTTGCAGCGGTCGCAGACTCCTCGCCAAGATGGCGCCGGGCTGGAAGCTGTTCCTTCCCTTGCACCACCTGGGTTCGGGATTTAGGCTACCCAGCAGTTATCTATGGAGTGAGCTTCTCTCTCCAAGCGTGGTTAAGCGTTCTTTACCTCTTCCCCAGAGACAGTACTATGAGCGTGTTCAGTCTCTCTGTCTCTTCCCTTTGTCTCTCGGGCTCCGCGCGCTTGCCCTGAGTTGGGCTGGGGCTCCCACCTCCCCTGCCCATCTGGGCGGCCCGTTTTCCAATCTCCCCAGTTCGCACTCACTCACTCAGGTATCCTTCAGGTTCTCTTCCTCTGGAGTCCGTATTTTCTCCTTCCGCTCTTGCAGATGAGAGCAATGTCCTTCTCAGTTCGATCGATGGGGCAGACGAAGTTTACAGAGCTCCCTTCCTCTCCGCCATCTTGGCTCCTCCCTCCTAGATTTGTTCTCAAAACAAAAGAATTTATTGAAAAAATTTACATGAGGGATAACCATGACTCATGTCCCATGAACAGATAGGAGTTTGGGAAAGGTCAATCTGAATAGACTAGAAAATGTTTCAGAGAACAGGAGAGGAGAATATTTCAGGATTAAGGGTTAATTAGAATGACTGAATTAGCGTCATCAGAGAAGTAATACAGGGTTGAGGACCCTACATGAGAAATATTTAATATGCAGAACTTCTAAGATATACATATTATTGAGTGTGTGAGGGAGACAAGTCAATCAATGATACCGTTTGACATGATATTTATACATTTGGCAAATATATTCCTTTAAATGTTGTAGAAAGACACAAAAACAGGCTATAATTTGGAGTGTGTGTGTGTGTGTGTGTGTGTGTGTGTGTGAGTGCATGCATGGTAATAGTGATGAAGAGTGAGGTGCTTGTGACATATCAGTGGAGATGACCAGAAAGAATTAGATTATTCTGTGTCTGTTAGAGTGAGTTTTGCAGCAGACAGACCATCAGCGCGTACATGGTAGAATTAAAAGTCTGGAGATCAAGAGAGATGCTTAGATTAGAGATATGAATTGTGGATTCATCAATTCATGGAACAAGCATTTGAAACATGATGGCAGAAAGCAGACAGCGACCATGATCTAATTTGTGAAACGGAGAATAGATTATGCTAGGAGAAGAATGGTGAGAAAGAGTATTCTTAGGATAAATCAACATTTAAAAGTAGGTAGAAGATGCAGTGACAAATAATGATCCTTGCCTAAACAAGTAGGAGGGAACCCAAAATATTATGGTACCATGGAGAGAAAGCAAAGATAATTATGAGTTTCAAATAGTACAGGAGAATCATATATTACAAGGGTATAAAGTATGCTTATTAAATTTGGCAAGAGAGAGGCCAAAATGATATTTTCTTGAGTGGATTCAGGAGGGTGGTGGGGATGGCCAAAGCCTGACTGTAATGGCTAAAACTCATTCAAACATTAGGAAGCAGAGACAGTGAATACAAAAAAATATTTTTTTAAGCTATAGGTAAGCGAAACATTTACCTCGTTTTGAAAATATGTGGATCTATATGATCTCGAATGTTGTTAACAGGAGTGTAACCTGATACAAAAAACTTTGTCAGCTTTGTGTTATCTTCTAAAGCTCATCATGAGCTTCAATGATTCTCACCCTAGGTGTATATCCAACAAATACACTTGCACAAGCACAGAAATGAGCATCTACAGGACAGTTCTTAGCAGTGCCATTCCGAACTGGCACATCTCAAACCACTCAAATGATCATTATTGGGAGAGTAAATGAAATCTTTACAATATATTTACCAATGGAATTTATGTGACATCAAAAAGATGACAATGGTATTTAACAATATAGATGAATTTTAGCAAGATAATATGAAATGAAAAAAGAGCAAGAGCACAAAAGTTTGTGTATGTCGTGATATATTTTTATAGGCTGAAATAGGTCAAAACGAATAAAAGAAATAGTAATATTTCAGGAAATACACAAGCAGGCTATAACAGTATATGCAAAATGTATGGAGGGATTGATTGCAATGTGCGTTAGTTACAGTGTTTGAGGGACGTAGGAAGATGAGATAAAATGAAATATCAAAATAGATTAATGTAATGGTGAAGGTCCTGGCTACACTTTGGGGTAGATAACAAATTAGTAATTAACTAAGTAAAACCAATTTCTGAGAGCAATGTGGCGAGTGTCTCATGAATAAAGGAATGTGAACAATCTTATGCTAACACCCAATCTGAGAGTAAAGACAACACCTCAGTTACAAAAAATATGAAAAAGAAAGCACAGGATTTTTGTGGGAAAGGTGACCCGAGATGATCATAAGCAAGAGAAGGGAGCCATGAGAAGGAAAATGTTGAGGGTTCAAGGTAGAGAATAATAGTAGGCGATCAATGTGAAGCACATTTATTTCTGAGGTAGAGTGAGAGATACCTGTGTCTCTCTAGGAGGGAGAGCAGGAAGACAAAGAGAACGTATACTTGCTGTTGACTCTTGCTGGTGAAGTAGCAAATGAGGCCATGTTCTGAAAGGGAGAGTGAATGAGGTAACACTAGATAATTGAGGAAAAGTATAAGTACTTGAAATAGTTGTTGAATTGAGAAAAGAGTCTAATTTAAGAACTATACTGAATAACATTGAGAGGTGAAATGGTGAAGAAAACCATAAGCGTTGGTCAGCAGTAATCTGTATCTGGGCAGCTTTGTGACTTTTTTTCGCATTTGAGTTTCAAAAACTTGAGTGGAGAGGAGATTGTGAATGACAAGAGTGTTCCAAATTTGACTATTTTTATATATTAATTTTTTAAAAAAAACTTTCAAGGGGGCTCCACACCCAAAGTGGGACTTGAACTCATGGTCCTGAGATCAAGAGTGGCTTGCTCAATGGACCGAGCCAGCCAGGAGCCCCACAGAGGTTGGCTATTTTTTGATGTGCATAAAGACTATGCTGCAAGCTTCTTGGAGGTCCTGCCAAAATTGATTCTGTACCACATGTCCTTGTATAGACAAAAAGAAAAGGACAGGAGACTTGATTAGTCACAAGAAATGGCAACACTTAGGTACAGGAGGTCTTAATGTGCATGTGTGTTTTTTAAAATGTTTCTTATTTATTTTTGAGAGAAAGAGATAGAGAAAGCACAGGAGAGTGGGGGGTGGACACAGGGAGAGGGGGACAGAGGATCCAAAGTGGGCTCTGTGCTGACAGCAGTGAGCCCCATTTGGGACTTGAACTCATGAACTGTGTGATCATGACTTGGGCGCAGGTCAGATGCTTAACCAACTGAGCCATCCAGGTGCCCCTTAGTGTGTCTTTTCCATTTAGATCCAGTCTATGAACATTGGAATGCTTGGCTGAATTGAAGCAATGGTTATATTTATTGCAGTGGAGTAACATTAAGAGACTGTGCAATTGATGTTGGATTTTTATTGGTAGATTGCATTTGGGTTAAATGATAGTGGGTGTGAGCAGAGTTGGAAATGAAGATTACTAGTTGTCTAACAAATCCTTAAGGGGTCCTTCTTTAAGTGTTTGTACACTTAAGGAACCATATACTGCATGATTTTACACCTTTTTATTTGTGAATTTGGGGAAGATACTGCTCTTTTTCTCAGAGATTTTTAACTTTCCTTTTGCATATTAGAAGTAGCCATCTGTGTTCTTACTTTATGTATTTTCAGTGAATTAATTACAACCTTGTAGTAGAGGAGAGCCATTCCTTGGTTTTTAGGTTTCCATTTAGGTTTACTAAAGGCTAAATAAAATACCACTCAATTTCACCAACTTTGAAATCGTTATCTGAAGAGTAGACGACATAGAATATAAAAATATATTAGATTTCCTGTTTAGATTCTGTTTTATAAAGTCGGTTATTGTTTCACATACTTACAAAATAGTATATATCAAGTTAATATGTTTTTTAAAAATCTGCTTTATGTTTTGACACTTCAAAATATTTTACCCTAACATTCTCTCTGATTGTACTTTCATTTAGTCAGCAACATTCACTATGCTGTTTAGAATTAGAGTAAGTGATTATAATAAAGTGATCTATTACATGCATTCAAAATCTTAATTTTATGACATAAATTGAAGTTTTTCACAGGAGTTCTGGAGAACTGAGGCAAGATATGAAAGGAACAGAAGAAGAAAATATTTCCTTATCAGAAGTTGAAGATCATTCAATTTTACCACCCCCTACAGGTATTTGCTGAATTATGGTAGTTGATGGACATTTTCCCCATGGAATGATCCCACTCTGTCCCATTTTAATATATAATTTTATTTTTTAATGTTTTATTTATTTTTGAGAGATAGACAATATGAGCAGGGGAGGGTCAGAGAGAGGGGGAGAGACAGAATCTGAAGCAGGCTCCAGGCTCTGAGCTAGCTGTCAGCACAGAGCCCGACGAGGGGCTTGAGCCCACGTACTGTGAGATCATGACCTGAGCCAACGTCAGACACTTACCTGACTGAGCCACCCAGGTGCCCATAATATATAATATTAAAACTTTACATTGTATTTTGAAAGGTCCTTTAATTTTGCTCACTTAAATTTTTTTAAATATTTTTGAGGAAAGAGAGAGAGAGAGAGACGGTGAGCAGGGAAGGGTCAGAGAGAGAGGAGACACAGAATCTGAAGAAGGCTCTAGCTCTGAGCTAGCTTTCAGCACAGAGCCTGATCGGGGCTCGAACCCTGATGTGGGCTCGAAACCACCAAGTGTGAGATCATGATGTGAGACAAAGTGGACGCTTAACTGACTGAGCCACCCAGGAGCCCCAGTGTTAGCTCATTTTCAAAAATCAAATCCATTTTCTTTATTATAGCTAATTGAACTCTTGACTTTCACAAAGTCGTGTTGATATGATTGAGTAATTTATGCTTGTGGATGAATTTCCCCCAAAATAGATCCCTTGGAATTTTCCATCCGCTTATATTCACTTTGGTGAATTTCTCACGAATGAAGAGCTGCTTCATATGGAAGCAGTGTATCTGTACTTGGGAAGTCAAGATTTCTCTGTGTAATCCTAGCAATGGTCTGAGGTCTGTCAGACAATCTCTGGCTTCACAATTTGGGCCAAAAGCTATTTTCAATGGGAAAACCACCTATTTCCTGGTCATTCAGTCTGAAATAAGCAAGATATCTATAGAAAGCATAGGTCTCTAAGTGGTTTGTGGTTGAGGACCATGTGGCTTTTGTCTTCAAGATAAAAGACCATGATGCATTACTTTTTTAAAAACGTTATTTAAATCCAAGCTAGTTAACAGATACTGCAGTAATTCTTTCAGGAGTAGAATTGAGTGAATCATCCCTTACATACAACACCCAGTGCTCATCCCAACAAGTGCCGTCCTTAATGCCTGTCACTCATTTAGCCCTGCCTTCACCCAACACCCCTCCAGTAACTCTCATTTTGTTCTAAGAATCTTTTATGGTTTACCCCCATTTATATTTTTATCTTATTTTTCCTTCCATTCCCCTATGTTTACCTATTTTGTTTCACAAATTCCACATATGAGTGAAATCTCTTACTATTTATCTTTCTATGACTGACTTATTTTGCTTAGCATGATACACTTGAGTTCAACCCACATGGTTGCACATGCAAGATTTCATTCCTTTTGTTGGCTGAGTAACATTACACACACACACACACACACACACACACACACAGGCATACCCCCCTCTTCATTCATTCGTCAGTGATGGATATATGGACATTTGGGCTCTTTCCATCATTTAGCTGTTATTGATACTGGTGCATCAAAATTGGGATTCATGTGACACTTCAAATTAGCATTTTTGTGTCCTTTGGTTAAATGCCTGGTAGTGCCCTTGTTTCATAAGGAAGTTCTATTTTTAATTTTTTGAGAAACATCTCTACTGTTTTCAGAATGATTACACCAACTTGCATTCCCACCAATAGTGCAAAAGCGTTCCCTTTTTCCACATCCTTGCCCACATCTGTTGTGGCCCAAATTGTTCGTTTTAGCCATTCTTAAAGGTGTCAGGTGGTGTCTTATTGTGGGTTTTTATATCCTTGATGATGAGTGGAGTTGAGCATCTTTTCACATGTCTGTTAGCCATCTGGATGTCTTTTTGGAAAAGTGTGTTTTCATGTCTTTTGTCCTTTCATCATTGGATGATTTCTTTTTTGAGTGTTGAGTTTGAGAAATTCTTTCTAGATTTTGGATACTAACTCTTTATTTGATCAGTCATTTGCAAATGCCTTCTCTCATTCCATCAGTTGCCTTTTAGTTTTCTTGATTGTTTCCTTAGCTGTGCAGAAGCTTTTTATCTTGATGAGGTCCCAATAGTTTATTATTGCTTTTGTTTCCTTTGCCCCTGGAGACATGTCTAGTAAGTAGTTCACATGGTGGAGGTGAAAGAAGTTGCTGCCTGTTTTCTCCTCGAGGATTTTGATGGTTTCCTGGCTTACATATAGTTCTTTCATCCATTTTGAGTTGTTTCTGTGTATGGTGTTAAAACAAGGTCCAGGTTCATTCCTCTACATGTTGCCGTTCAGTTTTCCCGACACCATTTGCTTGAGAGACTGTCTTCTTTCCATTGGATATTCTTTCCTGCTTTGTCAAAGATTAGCTGGCTATGCGTTTTGGGGTCCATTTCTGAGTTCTAAATTCTGATCCATTGGTATGTGTGTGTTTTTGTGCCAGTACCATACTGTTTTGATGTAAATAGCATTATGATGCAGCTTGATCCAGCTTTGTGATGTCTCCAGCTTTGGTTTATTTTTTAACATTTCTTTGGCTATTCAGGGTCTTTTCTGGTTCCATGCAAATTTTGGGTTTGTTCTAGCTCTGTGGAGAATGCTGGTATTGTTTTGACAGGAATTGCATTGAATATGTAGATTGCTTTGGGTAGTATCAACATTTTAACAATATTTGTTTTCCAATCCATGAACATGGGATGAAGACCATGACACATTTCATGGAAAATGGTACTGCTGTGGAAAAAGCTGTTACCATTTTTCAAAAGAAGAGAAAACTTGGGAGGAGAGTAAGGTGTCATGCCAAGATCTGCAGTCTAGGCTTGTGAAGATTGACAATAAAGAGGAACAGGTATGTCCACTCTACTCAACCTCAGTAAATGTTTTTGAGAAACTTGAATGTCTTGAGTTATAATAATTGTTAGACTTTCCTCCAGTATAATGTGGCCACTTTGTTATGAAGCACTTGTCAACTGGAGCAGATTTCTCTGCAGAAGAGACATGTGTATAACAGATAACAAGAAGAACCACCAGTTTAAATCAAGAACAATAGCTTCTCTGTGAATGCCATAGAATGATTTTCAGACTTTTTATTGTATATATGCATCCTCAAATTTAGTATACTTCAAACGGATCAGCATTTAGCTTCTCCATCTATTACAGGGCAAAAGAAAAACTGCTTTCATGGTATGAGCATTCTAAAGAGATCATTTCTCATGTACCTCGTTCTGTTGTTCCTTTATCAGTATTTGGGAGGGATCACACTTCCAAGGGAATATAAATCTCTCACTCTCATGGCCATGGGAAAAATGGTTGAAAAATGAAATGGTTGAATATAGCTAGAATGATCATTAAAAATGATTTTTCCCTTTAAGTGTAATGACAGAGAAAGCATGTCTTTTCTAGAAGAGAAACTCTGGATCACATTTGCTATTCCTTTGAAAGTTTGGGAAGATGAAGTCAATAGAATGGATTCTGAAGAGTTCCTTCTGCTGCTTCTATAAATGTTCCCTTTACACACTGAATTCTAGTCACATACTTAGCTCTAGCAATGATATTTCTATTAGTGTCTTGTAAAGGACGAGATAAAAACCCTGTTTTCAAAAAACAAAACAAAACAAAGACAAAAATCCAACCCAATACTCAGGGGCATGTGGCAGGCTCATCTGGTATGCCATGTGCTTCTTGATCGTGGGGTTGTGAGTTCAGTCCTATGTTGGATGTATAGATTACTTTTTTTTGAGTAGTTTATTGTCCAATTAGTTTCCATACAACACCCAGTGCTCTTCCCCACAAGTGCCCTCCTCCATCACCACCACCTCTTTTCCCCCCTCCCCCTTCAACCCTCAGTTCATTTTCAGTATTCAATAGTCTCTCAAGGTTTGCGTCCCTCAATCTCCCCAACTCTCTTTCCCTCTTCCCATCCCCCTGGTCCTCCATTAGGTTTCTCCTGTTCTCCTGTTAGACCTATGAGTGCAAACATATGATATCTGTCCTTCTCCTCCTGACTTATTTCGCTTTGCATGACACTTTTGAGGTCCATCCACTTTGCTACAAATGGCCATATTTCATTCTTTCTCATTGCCATGTAGTACTCCATT
>NC_043709.1:94611626-94631255 GCF_006229205.1 Suricata suricatta
TTACATTCCCACCAACAGTGTAGGAGGGTGCCCATCTCTCCACACCCTCACCAGCATCTATAGTCTCTTGATTTGTTCATTTTAGCCACTCTGACTGGCATGAGGTGGTATATCAGTGTGGTTTTGATTTGTGTTTCCCTGATGATGAGTGATGTTGAGCATTGTGTCATGTGCCTGTAAGCCATCTGGATGTCCTCTTTGGAGAAGTGTCTGTTCATGTCTTCTGCCCATTTCTTCACTGGGTTATTTGTTTTTTGGGTGTGGAGTTTGATGAGTTGCTTGTAGATTTTGGATACTAGCCCTTTATCTGATATGTCATTTGCAACTATCTTTTCCCATTCTGTTGGTTGCCTATTAGTTTTCTTGATTGTTTCCTTTGCAGTGCAGAAGCTTTTCATGTTGATGAGGTCCCAAGAGTTCAGTTTTGCTTTCATTTCCCTCGCCTTTGGAAATGTGTTGAGTAGTAAATTTTATTTAAAAAATTCTATGTTTTTTTGTTTTAAAATTCTTATTAAAATAGTGAAATCTAATTAAAATAGTGAACTCTTAAAAAAATTTTTAATGCTTATTTATTTATGAAAGAGTGAGAGAAAAAGAGTTAGTGGACAAGGGGCAGAGAGAGAGGAGGAGATAGAATCCAAAGCAGGTTCCACAGTGTCAGCCCAGAGCCCAACACAGGGCTGGTACCCATGAATGATTGAGTGAAAGTCAGATGTTTAACCATCTGAGCCACCCAGGTGCCCCTGAATCACTCTTCATTATGAAAAACAAGTGAAGTAAACATTAGCATATTGAGTCAAACAAATTAAAAATCTGGGATGGAGGTGCCTGGGTGGCTCAGTCAGTTGGGATTCCTACTTTGGCTCAGATCATCCCACATTCGTGGGTTCGAGCCCCGCATCGGGCTCTGTGGTGACAGCTCAGAGCCTGGAGCCTGCTTCAAAGTCTGTCTCTCTCTCTTCCCCTCCCTGCTCATGCTCTCTCTCTGTGTCAAAAATAAATAAAACATTAAAAAGTTTAAAAAAATCTAGGATGGCTTATAAGTATGTTGATTAAACCTCAGTTCTATCAATCAGTTTCAAAATGATTTGATTTTTATTCTTTTATAAAGAAAAAAAGCTTTATTTTTAATCCATATTTCTCCCGTAATTTCCAATTCAGGTTTCTTCAATTTCAGTCCTGCCATTGAAGTTTCTAGACTTCAGAGTGTCAACGAAATTTCTTATACTTGTTAATCCTGTACTTCCATAACTATCTAGAGCCTTTGAAATTTCTTGAGACTTTTGTCCTTGTTTAGAGCACAATCTGAGTTTCATAGTCTACCACCACATTTGGTGATAGCCTGGCTGTCAGTATCTGAACTGGACTGTTGAAATATTATATGAACCTGCGACAGATTTGCTGTGGAACAGCATTATCTTACACTGATGGTTTCGGATTTGTCCATGTTTTGCTGTTTTACAAAGCCTATGAGTGTATGAAAGCAGTGGCTTAAGTACATTGAAAAGGAACACTGAGATTGCTTTTGATACACTTATATATACTACTAACACCTAGCAAAAAATATGTGAGTGAAAGAATCACTAAGCACTTAATAACAGCGTTTCTTCAGAGACTTAGAAAAAATAGCATATATTTTTGTCACACCTATTTAATTCCAATTCATTTTCCTTAGGCATTAAATATACACTATTAAACAATTTTCTTATACAATTTAATTACTGTGAAAAAATACAGTGGTGTGTGTGCGGTCCTGTGTGTTTGTGTCTGAGAGAGAGAAAGAATGAGAGAGATTCAATTACATTGCTTATAGCAAAGAACATTAATTTGTTACCTTACATTAAATATGACAACTGAAATCATGATTACAAATAATTCACAATAAACTTTGATGTTAAAGATATTGGGGATGAAGAAGGAGGGGGGGCAACAATGGGGGGTGATGCTCATGAGGAGGGGCACTTGTGGGGAAGACCATTGGGTGTTATATGGAAACTAACTTGGTAATAAACTAAAAAAAAAAAGATATTTTCAACATGGCATACATTATTCAGTGCACACAATCTTAAAACAGACAGTATGATATCCACTGCATTCAGAAGGAAAATTCTCATGGTAGTTTTATTTGCTTAAGTGTATATAGCTCATTAATGGGATGCAGTGATTTACTGCTTTAGGTATAGAATCTTCATTTTCACTGCTGTATAATATTCCACAGTGTGGATAACCTTCTCTAAAAGATGGGGATGTGGGTTGTTTCCACCTTTTGTTGTTATGAATACTCCTTCATTAATCATTCTTAGACATGTCTCAGTGCAAAATTGTCCCGTGTGTCCTTGCTGATCACAAATCATCCTAGGAATGAAATCATTGGGAATAGGGTTTGTAAAAGTTTCTTTTTATGTAATAATTTCAACTTATTTTTCAATAGGATTTTAGCAACAGTTTAAACAGTTAAAGACATGTTTGATAGCTACCATCCCACAAACTTGATATTGTTATTTTTAATTTCTGCAAATTTTTTAGTATGAAATATATCCTCATGACATTGATTGGCATTGTCCTGATCTCTAGTGACCATGGTATCTTTCCATTTTGCTTGGCTATATGCATCATTTATTTGAAACATGTTCTCATTTTTTGCCCATTTTTTCTTATTTGATACTTTTGTTTTCTTGTTGATTTCTAGAAATGTGTATTTGTCCTTTAAATTATTGGGGATATCTCCAGATTTGGAGTTTGACTTTTCACATGCTCTAAAGTGTTTTATGATGAAGAAAAGTTCCTGACTTAGTGCAATCATATTTATCTGTCTACTTTTTCATACATGGAGGTTTTTTTTTTTGAAAGTCCAACTTGTCCCTTTGTTGATGTCTTTCATCCAGTCACAAAGACTTCAGTGATTTCTTCACTGAAGCTTTTCCATTTCTGTGTCTTCTCTACCCCATGGAGAAAATAGCCTGCCTATCCCATTTATCATAGACATGAAGCTAAAAGTGCCCAGGATTTTATGAGTCCTTTGTGGATAAGATGTTTTCACTAATGCTATGACTAATCCCAATAATTCTAATTTTCTCACAGATCTTTATTCAATCAAAAATAAAATACAATTGTTGGATTGGATTAACTAGGGATTCTGGAGACAATTATTCCTGGAAGTGGCTGGATGGCTCACCCCTAAATATGAACATGTAAGTTCTATTTCATGCTGTTCCTGCTCTCTGTCTTGCTCAGTATCTGAATGGTAGATTATTGGTCAAGAAGGGGAAGAGATCCTTGGAGACTTTGGGAATATCTTTAATTTCATTGATCTTGCTTCTTAGATAGGCAATGAAATGCAAACCTGAGACTTCAATAGACCCAAAGAGCATTATTTATTTTATCTTCTTTCATGGAAGATTCTTCCAAACAGTAAAATGACATTTTGCTTTTGTATCTTGTATGTTCTATGATAATAGCATGTCCACAGATATGGTTACAAGAAATGGTACCAATCTAATGAGGGAGAGAAAAGGATCTAATGCCAGTCCTCCCTGTAACTGAAATTTTTACCTGTTTACTTGGTATTCATTCAAGAATAACAACAACAAAAGAGCTTTTCCCAAATGAGTCATAGTAATCTTGCAACTCTAATGGTCCTGGATGTCTTCCATGCTATTATTTAGCACCAGTCCACAATAATTTCTGGTAGCCCCGTCTCATTAGTAAATCACATAGATTTGTTGGTGGCTGTCTAGGAAACTCATTTAGAAAATGAAAAAAAAAATGATCTGTTATAACTAAATCTAAGGGACATGTGGCACAGAATGAGACACATGGGCTATTTGACATGTTGCTTATTGACAGCCCACAATGTACCAGGAACTTTCTAGCCATCTAAATTACAGTGGTGAATAAAACATGCCACAGTTTCCTCCCCTTATGGATATTACATTCCAGTGCAGGCTAGATGGTGCTGGTGGGGAAGAGTGAGTGACCACAAACCCAATACGCCAAGTAAATGATATGTCACATTAGGATAATACATGCTGTGGAGTGATGTGGAATCTCTTCCTTTTTGCTACATTACAAAGTATCTTTTGCGTATGAAGGTAAGAGGAAGAGATTTCACTGCTTTAAATGGGGTGGTCAGGATAGACTCCTTGAGAAACGAAGTGTATACAGTATCTTGAATGAGCAAGGCATGTGGATCAGCTAATAGGAATGCATGCTAGCAGTAAAAACAGCTCTTGTAAAGACTCAGAGATAGGAATATACTTAGCATGCTTGAAAAATTAGCAAGAAGGCCTGAGATGCTGGAGCCATGAGAACAAAGTGGGAGAGATGTAAGTCAGAGAGGTTGGTAGGCCATCAGAAAAATGTAAGAACTTGGATTTGTACATGAGGCTGAGACGCTGGTAGAGGGCTGTAAACAGAGGATGACAGAAGCTGGCGTTTTGCGGACTCACTTGGACAGTCTGCTGAGCTGAGATGGTGTGTGTTCTCTTGGGGAAATTGCAGGGAGTAACAGTAGGGGGGCAGAAGCCTAGTTAGGAGTCTACTAGAGTCATCCAGGTGAGATGTGGTGGCTTGATGAAGATTGGTAGGGTTGGTGCTGGTGCAAAGTGGCCAGATACTACACTTGTCTCAGAGATGTGTGTGAGACAGACGAGTCAGGGATGGTTCCAAGGTTTCAGTCCAGAAATGGTAACAATGATGTTGCCATTTTGTTAATAAGGCATGTTTGGAATTCAATTTTAGATACAAGTTTAATAAAACTGTTAAACATTTAGCTATGTACGGGGGTGTCCCATGGGCCTTGTGATAGATGATTAGGAAGTTCAGGTGAGAGTTGTGTGCCTGGGATCAAATGTTATATGAAGCAGAGCATAGACCATGTGACAAGTATGAGACTGGGAGTGATTCTTGGGAAATCTAATGGCTGAGCCCTTACACACCCTCATGTTTAAGATAATGTTAGGATAAGGGGAGATGACGAATAACCAGAAAATGTCATTGAGAAAAGTGCTACAAAGGACAAAAGGAAAACCATGAAGTAGCAGGCAGGATAATGGAATTCCCTACAAACAAGTACTAATGAAATAACAGGAGAATGTAAATGGTTGGGGTGATCTCAATGTTATCACTTGAAATTGTTACTTCCTATCAGATTTCTGAAGATTTTGACTGAAATTAAAACTAGAAACATGTTTGCTGTACACTGCAGCCTAGCCTCAAAAATTTAAATCCAGGTATTGTAGTCCCATTTCCAAATTTCACAAAAGTTTAATACTTTGTTTGGTGTGGAAGACATTAGACTCAGTGGGCTAAGTTGCACTCTATTTTTAATGCAAATAAGCCCCTTCTATGCTCAAAGTGAGGATTGCAGTGGAGATGCATGCACTGGGCTCATTAATCTGAATTACAGGCAGTTGGAAGTATTATTATATAAACTTGCAGTGTGTCATTTAGTAAATATACTATATTTGGTCAGTTCCCAGAGGTCCCACGAGTCCTAAGAGACTGTTTCAAGTGTACGTGTCTAGCTCACTATACCTGCTAGTCTACACTGCCCCTGTATTCTTCCCTAGCTCCAGTTGTCCATTGGCAACATTTCCAGTAGTTTTAGGTACAATCACACTTGGTCATCTTACAGCTCTATGTCCATCACAACATTTGTATGGCCATTGAAATAACTGCACATATGTTTTAAATGTGTGATATAGTTTGTCTGAGGAATATCTTTCTAAAATAAATATAATCTCTGATGCAGGAATTTCCAACTGAAATTTTCTCATATGAAATGTGGATACCTGAAGTCATCAACTATTTATACTGCTGATTGTAGTAAATACTTCCGTTATGTTTGTGAAAAGGAGTTCCATGGCTCTGATAATTAAAGAAGGACGGTGCTCAAATTTTTAATGTTTTCATTCTTAAACACCCATAAGGAAAAAAACAGAGTATTCAGGCAAAGTAGTGAACTATGCATGGTTTATGAAGAATTATGATCTTTCAAACATCCCTCAGCAGGTACAAAACAGTAAGTTTTATAAATAGTAAAATT
This sequence comes from Suricata suricatta, assembly GCF_006229205.1. Lineage (NCBI taxonomy): Eukaryota > Metazoa > Chordata > Mammalia > Carnivora > Herpestidae > Suricata > Suricata suricatta. Next base: position 94,617,673 of record NC_043709.1, read on the forward strand.
ACACATTTGAAATTAAGCTTTTTTTTTTGAAATTTCAAGAACCAATTCATCAGAGAATGTGAAAAAAAGTTCGACTCTAAGATTTCACATTTTAAAAATAATGAAAATATCTTGATTTAAATAAATAATTAATACATTGGCAATGTTCACAGTATAAGAGGTACTAAGTGATGAAGAAATTCTCCTAACCCATCTCATCCTCTATTCATCTAGTTGCCATCTCAGAGGTGAACTAGTTTATATAGTATTCCAAGATTATTCTAGTAAAGTATAAGGATACACATGCCATCTGCTAAAGCAAATGCTACATAGCTACAAACAAAAAGCTACATTTCTGTCAAAAATATACCATGCATTGCAGTGCCTATGTGGCTCAGTTGGCTAAGCAACCAACATCAGCTCAGGTCATGATCTCATTGTTCATGGGTTTGAGCCCCGCGTCAGGCTCTGTGCTGACAGCTCAGAAATTGGAGCCAGCTTCAGATTCTGTATCTTCCTCTCTCTCTGTTCCTCTCCTGTTTCCCCCTGCCCTCTCTCTCAAAAAGAAATTAAGATTTAAAAAATTAAAAAAATATATACCATGCATTTGTTTCATATCAGTACATAAGTAGCTGAATTACTTTTTTAAACTTCTGCAAATGTGACACTAATAAGTGCTTTATTTCCAACGGATATTTAGGTTTTCCCAGAATTTTACAATTGTTCAAAAATGTGTGAATGAAAGCACTTAATACAGTATCATTTGCTGTAGGGCATATATATAGGGTAAATGATTAGCAGTGTAATTTCTATGTTAAAATGTGTACACATTAAATTTTAATAGACATTTAATATTACAGTAGAGGTTGTACATCTCTCTCTGCAGACAGCAACATTCAGAATTCCTGCTTCCTCACTTCTTTACCACCACAATGTATTATCAGTCTGACTTTGCCAACAACATCTTCACCAATTAAGAAAAAGATTTATTTGTATCACTTACATTTACAATGCCCTGTTTTTTGTGACTCTGAGCATCTGTTTATGATATTTCTTTCATTTAAAATATCTGTCCATGACTATGTGGATTAATATCACAAACCTAAGTTTGAGCAAAAGAAACCAGACACAAAATAGCTCCTCCTATAACTTTCCACTTATTTATAAGTTTCCCCACCAGATCTCACTAAGTTATTCGAAATGTGGACAAAAGTTTATGCTGGATGGGTTTATTCCTAAAAGGAATAGTAATGGAGTATGACTAGCATTCTTGAAATGCTATGGTGCAGAGTTATTCTTGGAATAGAAACAATGTCCAAGGTGCATTTCTCAGTGCTGATACCATGGAGTGAAATAATCTGGGTGCTGGTTATACATGTTTTTATTAATTCCTTGGGTTGCCATGACAACTACCACAACCTGGGTGTCTTTGAACAACATGCATTTACCTTTGCATTGTTGTGGAGGCTGGAAGTTTAAACTTCAGGTGTCAGGGGCAAGCTCTAGTGGAGACTCCTTAGTTGACTCTGTTGGAGTCAATTCTTCGTTGCCTCTTCCCAGCTTCTGGTGGTTGTGGGTGATCCTTGGTGTTTCTTTGTTTGTCTCTGTATCACCCTATCTTTCCCTTGTTACCAGAGATCAAATGTCCTCCTCCCTATTAGGAAACTCACCATATTTGATTTGGACCTTCCCTTATGACCTCATTTTCACTTGATTACCCCTGTAAAGACCCTATTGTCAAATAGGGCCATATTCACAGGTAGTGGGAACTAGAATTTCAGCATGTTTATGTTTACCTTTGTTTCTTGTGCTTTTGGTGTCCTATCTAAAAAAGTTGTTATCATGACGAATGCCAGGAGCTTTTCCTCTATATTTTCTCCATAGAGTTTTATGGGTTTAGGCCTTATGTTTCTGTCTGTAATTCATTTTGAGTCAGTTTTTGTGTCTAGTTTATGATAGGGATCCTATTTCTATATTCTGCACGTGATTCCACTGAATTTGTACATGGCTTTTTGTTGTTGTATGTTTGTATTTTCCAAAGAAACCCCTATTAAGTTGTTGGTAGATTTTTCAGCAAAACTTTATAGGCCAGAAAAGAAAAAGAGGCTATATTCAAAGTGATGACTGACAAAAATGCTAAAGAAGAATAACCTGTCTGGCATAGTGATCCTTCAGATATGAGAAATAGACTTTGTCATACCAACAAATGCTAAGGGAGTTCAGCTCTACTAGACCTGAATTTTAGAGAAATCAGACAGAAGATCACTAAAAAAACAGAAGTCTTGAACAACACTAGAGACCAATGAGACTTAGGATGCATGTAGAGAACACTCTACCCACAACAGAATACACAGTGGTCTCAAGTACACAAAGAATTAGGTCTAAGATAACACATAGAATCTCAAGGGACCAGCAGTAGCAATGTAATCATGAGCAAGAAGACCACAGGTGAAGGCTTATACTTCCTCATTTCAAAATTTGTTACTAAGGTACAATTAACAAAATTGAGACCTTTCTTAAGTTATGATAGTTATGTTTCAATAAGTTCATTGTATGCGGTTAGTACTGTAACTTGAAAATGCATTTCCATATATCTAAACTGTGGAACCTAAAGCTTAGCCTAGCCTGCTTAGAACCTTACATAGCTTACACTGAGACAAAATCATCTAACAAAAGCTTATATTATAATGAAGTGTTGAATATCTCATGTAATTGATTAATACTGTCTCAAAAGTGAAAATTGAAAATCAGAATGATTGTATGGGTACCAAATGGTTGTAATTGCCTCGGTTATTCACCTTTGTGACCAAGTAGCCTTCAGGGAGGTGTGGCTCGCAGCCACTGCTCAACATCATGAAAGAGCATGGTACCCTATATTGAAGTCTGGGAAAAGATAAAAATTCAGAGTTGAGAATATGGTTTCTACTGAATGCATATTTCTGTTTCACCATCACAAATCAAAAGTAATAAGTTCATCCATCATAGGTCAACCCATTGGACTTTCAGTTTTGTCTATAGAATGGTACTGGCATAAAGACAGACTTATGGGCCAATGGAATAAAATAGATATCCCAGAAAGAAACCTTTGTAAATATGGTGAAATGATTTTTTACATTTATTTATTTGTTTTGAACAAGATAGGGGTGAGGATGAGGGGCAGAGAGAGAGAGAGAATCCCAAGCTGGCTCTGCACTTTCCATGCTAGAGCTCACAAATCATGAGATCATGACCTGGGCTGAAATCAAGAGTTGGACGCTTCACTGACTGCTCACCCAGGTGCTCAAGTAAAAAGATCCTTAACAAGAGTGGAAAGACCATCTGATGGAGGAAAGTTTGGTCTTCTCTAGGAGAAGTATTGCTGGAAAAACTGGCTATTCACATGCAAACAATGAAGTTGGACCCTTTCCTTAGATCATATACAAAATAACTCAAATGGATCAGAGACCTGAATGTATCAAAATCTTAGGAGAAAAAGTAAGAGAAAACTTCATGAATTTGGATTTGGCCATAATATCTTGTGTATGGCACCAAAGCACAGGAAAAAAAAGTTAAAACAAATTAATCGGACTACATCAAACTTGAAAATTTTTTGCATCAACAGAATGAAAGGCAACTTACAGAATGGAGACAGTGGCAGGTGATGTACCTGATAGGGAGTTATATCAAGAATATATAGAGAATTCTTACAAGTCAACAAAAGCAATGGAAATAAATATCCTGATTAAAAAATGGGCAGAGCTGGGGAGCTTGGGTGGCTCATTCGGTTAAGTGTCTGACTTCAGCTCAGATCATGATCTCACAGTTCCTGGGTCTGAGCCCCACATCGGGCCTTGTGCTGACAGCTCAGAGCCTGGAGCCTGTTTCAGATTCTGTTTTCCCTATTTCTCTGCCCCTCCCCTGCTTGTGCTGGCTCTCTCTCTCTCTCTCTCTTAAAAATAAATAAACATTAAAAAATGAATTAAAAAATGAACAGAGACCTTGAGCAGACATTTCTCAAGGGTATTATACACAAAGGCCCATCACTGGGGAAATGAAACTCAAGGCTGTAGTGAGATATCACCTCACACACATTAGGATAGTTTCAATGCAACAAACAAACAAGCAAACAAACAAAAACCCAAAAACAGAAACACCAGAGCTGAGGTGGAAGAGAGGAAATCGGACGAAAGTTGTCAAAAGGTACAAATTTTCATTTATAAGATAAAGGAAACAGATATAATGTACTACATGATAACTATAGTTAACTCTGCTGTGTGCTACAGTTGAAAGCTATTAAGAGAGTAGATCTGAAGAATTCTCATTATAATGAAAAAATGATATCCTTTTTGGTGTCTCTATGAGATGGTGGATGTTAACTACTTATTGTGGTAATCATTTCACAATATATGTAAGTGAAATTCTTATTCTGTAAACCTTAAACTAGATTATTTCTCAATAAAACTGGAAAATCAAATAAAAATGGTGAAATCTGAACAAATTCTATTGCTTGTACCAATGTCCATTTACTGATTTTATATTGCATATATTTTTATGTAAGTTGTTATGCAAAAATGTAAAATGATATATAAGATGCTAGCTTTGTGGAAACTGGATGTCAGATACCTGAGATCTGTAGTATTTTTGCAAGTTCCTGTTCATCTGTAATGATTTCAAAACAAAAAGTAAAATAAAATAATAATTGGAAGGATATTTTTACTGTATATAAAAAACCTGCAGTAATGAAGGATTTTAAAAAAAAACTCAGTTACAACCAGAAAAATCTTACCTGAATGTCCACACAAGACTGATTGTATGAGTAGGGAGTTTCACTTAGGGACATAGTGATGTTCGTTGTAGTATTATGTGTAGGCAAAAATGAGAAATACTTGAGATGATTGAGAATCAAAAACACAGATGAGTGAGCTGTAATTTATTTCATAGAAGGTCATTCTGGATTGAGCCTAAAATGGTGTTTTAGGTCCACCTGTACTGTCACTGGTGAAAGGTGAGGGACATCATGCTGAATGAAATGGCATTGCAGATCATGCACTACACTAGCTCCATTTAGGTGCACTTTCAGCATGTAAACTGTTCGTACATAATATTGTCATATGTAAATCAATGTATAGTAGTATATACGCAGTCCTGTAAAATATAAAAGTTGTCAATACTTAGCAGGTACAAAATGATGCACAAGGATATGCGTAAACTTCAAGATCGGGTTTTCCATATAGAGTGAGGGGCAAGGAGTTCAAGGTCCTTCCCACTCAATCTCGATCTAAAGCACACAGAATAATAGCAGTATCTGTTCCATGTTTAAAGTTAGTACCTGTGTTTGTTATATTGCTCTGTATGCATTCTCTGTGTTAATAGTAGTTCTAAGGAACAAAATAGAACCTTGATAGAACTGAAAGGGAAAATAAAAAACCCCACAGTTATAGCTGGAAACTTAAAACTCTTTTCTTAATAATCAAGAGATACATTCATAAAATGAGTAGTAAAGACCTGAGCAATACTATCTATCAAATGACCTAAATGGTATTTATGGAATTCACCAGTAAACAATAGCAGAATGCATATTATGCCAAAAGCACATTGAGCATAAATGTTTTTAACCATATGTAGTCCATAAAAGTAATTTAATTTTTTTATAGTTTATTGTCAAGTTGGTTTCCATATAACAGCCAGGACTCTTCCCCACAAGTGCCCTCCATGTCCATCATCCCCCTTCCCCTTTCCCACTTTCAGCCCTCAGTTTGTTTTCAGTATTTAAGAGTCTCTTATAATTTGTCTCCCTCTCTCTCCCTAACTCTTTTTCCCCCTTTCCCCTCCCCATGGTCTTCTGTTACGTTTCTTTTGTGTGACTTATGAGTGAAAACATATGGTATATGTCCTTCTCTGCCTGACTTATTATTTCACTTAGCATGACACCCTCGAGTTCCATCCACATTGCCACGAATGACCAGATTTTATTCTTTCTCATTGCCATGTAGTATTCCATTACATATATAAACCACATTTTCTTTATTGACTCATCAGTTGATGGACATTTAGGCTCTTTCCATGATTTGGCTATGGTTGAAAGTGCTGCTATGAACATTGGGGTACATGTGCCCCTATGCATCAGCACTTTTGTATCCCTTGGGTAAATCCCTAGCAGTGCTATTGCTGGGTCATAGGTGAGTTCTATTGTTAATTTTTTGAGGAACCTCCACACTGTTTTCCAGAGTGGCTGCACCAGTTTACATTCCCTCCAACAGTGTAGGAGGGTTCCCATTTCTCCACATCCTCACCAGCATATATAATCTCCTGATTTGTTCATTTTGCCACTCTGACTGGTGTGAGGGGGTATCTCAGTGTGGTTTTGATTTGTGTTTCCCTGATGATGAGTGATGTTGAGCATCGTTTCATGTGCCTGTAGGCCATCTGGATGTCCTCTTTGGAGAAGTGTCTGTTCATGTCTTCTGCCCATTTCTTCACTGGGTTATTTGTTTTGTGGGTGTGGAGTGTGGTGAGTTCCTTGTAGATTTTGGATACTAGCCCTTTATCCAATATGGCATTTGCAGCTATCTTTTCCCATTCTGTCAGTTGCCTATTCGTTTTCTTGATTGTTTCCTTTGCAGTGCAGAAGCTTTTAACTTGAGGAAGTCCCAATAGTTTTTGCTCTGGATTCCCTTGCCTTTGGGGATGTGTCGAGTAGGAAATTGTTGCATTTGACATCAAGTAGGCTGTTTCCTGCTTTCCTCCTCGAAGTTTTTATGGTTTCTTGTCTCACATTCAGTTCCTTCAACCATTTTTATTTTATTTTTGTGTATGGTGTAAGAAAGTGGTCTAGTTTCATTCTTCTGCATGTTGCTGTCCAGTTCTCCCAGCACCACCTGCTAAAGAGGCAGTCTTTTTTCCATTGGATACTCTTTCCTGCTTTGTCAAAGATTAATTGGCCATACACTTGAGGGTCCAGTTCTGGGTTCTCTATTTTATTCCATGGGTCTATGTGTCTGTTTTTGTGCCAATACCAAACTGCCTTGATGATGACAGTTTTGTAGGAGAGGCTAAAGTCTGGGATTGTTATGCTTCCCATTTTGTTTTTCTTCTTCAATATTACTTTGGCTATTCAGGGTCTTTGTGGTTCCACACAAATTTTAGGATAGTTTGTTCTAGCTTTAAGAGGAATGTCAGTGCCATTTTGATTGGGAATTCATTGAATGTGTAGATTGCTTTGGGTAATAATGACATTTTAACAATGTTTAATCCTCTGATCCATAAGCATGGAATGTTTTTCCATTTCTTTGCGTCTTCTTCAATTTCTTTCATAAGTTTTCTATGGTTTTCATTGTACAAGTCTTTTACATCTTTGGTTAGGTTTATTCCTAGGTATTTTATGGTTTTTCGTGAAATTGTGATTGGGATCAGTTTCTTAATTTCTCTTTCCGCTGCTTCATTATTGGTGTATAAAAATGCAACTGATTTCTGTATGCTGATTTTCGCCCTGCGACTTTGCTGAATTCATTGATCAATTCTAGTAGACTTCTGGTGGAGTCAGTCAGGTTTTCCATGTAGAGTATCAAGTCATCTGTGAAAAGTGAAAGTTTGACTTCTTCTTTGCTAATTCTGATACCTTTTATTTCCTTTTGTTGTCTGATTGTTGATGCTTGGACTTCTAGCACTATGTTAAATAGTGGTGAGAGTGGACATCCCTGTCGTGTTCCTGATCTCAGGGAGAAAGCTCTCAGTTTTTCCCCATTGAGAAAGAAATTTGCTGTGGGCTTTTCATAAAAGGCTTCTGTGATGTTTAGGTAAGTTCCTTCTATTCTGACTTTCTCGAGGGTTTTAATTAAGAAAGGTGCTGTACTTTGTCAAATGCTTTTTCTGCATCTATCGACAGGATCATATGGTTTTTATCCTTTCTTTTCTTAATGTGATGGATCACATTGATGGATTTGCAAATATTGAACCAGCCCTGTAACCCAGGAATGAATCCCACTTGATCATGGTGGATAATTCTTTTTATGTGCTGTTGAATTTGATTTGCTAGCATCTTGTTGAGTATTTTTGCATCTGTATTTATTAAGGATATTGGTCTGTAGTTCTCTTTTTTTGTTGGGTCTCAGTCTGGTTTGGGAATCAAAATGATGCTGGCTTTGTTGAATGAGTCCGGAAGTTTTCCTGTTATTTCTATTTTTTGGAATATCTTGAGAGAATGGGTATTAACTCTGACTTAAATGAATTTCTCAGGGAAGCCATCTGGCCCTGGGCTCTTATTAGTTGGGAGATTTTTGATAACTCATTTGATTTCCTCACTGGTTATGGGTCTGTTCCCATTTTCTATCTCTTCCTGTTTGAATTTTGGTAGTGCATGTGTGTTTAGCAATTTGTCCATTTTTTTCTAGGTTGTCCAGCTTTTTGGCATGTAATTTTTCATAGTATTCCCTGATGATTGCTTGTATTTCAGAGTGATTTGTTGTAATAGACCCATTTTCATTTTTGATTTTGTCTATTTGGGTGTTCTCTCTTTTCTTTCTGAAGAGCCTGGCTAGAGGTTTATCAATTTTATTTTTTCAAAAAACCAACTCTTGGTTTCATTGGTCCATTAACTCATTTTTGGGGGTTCTATATTGTTGATTTCTGCCCTGATCTTTATGACTTTTCTTCTTCTGCTAGGTTTGGAGTCCTCTTGCTGCTCCCCTTCTAGTTCCTTTAGGTACTCTGTTAGATTTTGAATTTGTGCTTTTTCTAATTTCTTGAAAGAAATTCTGCTACCTTATGACATTTGATTGGAGCATTCAGTCCTTTTACATTCAGCGTTATTATTGAAACATATGGGTTTAGAGTCATTGTCTTCTCAGTAATGTTCATCCTTGTAGTGGTGTCTCCTGTATTTTGTATTCTTTGCAACATTTCCCTCATCGAGTTCCTCTTAGGATTTCTTGTAGGGCTAGTTAGTGGTGAATTCTCTCAATTTTTACTTTTGGGAAAATCTTTATCTCTCCTATTTTGAATGACAGGCTCGCTGGATAAAGGATTCTTGGCTGCATATTTTTTTCTGTTCATCACATAGAGTATTTCTTGCCATTCCTTTCTGCCTGCCAAGTTTCAGTAGATAGGTTTGTAACCACTCTAATAGGTTTTCCTTTGTATGTTAGGGCCTTTTTATCCCTAACTGCTTCCAGAATTCTCTCTTTATCTTTATATTTTGCCAGTTTCACTATGATATATCGTGCCAATGATTGATCCAAATTACGTCTGAGAGGAGTTCTCTGTGCCTCTTTAATTCAATGCCTATTTCCTTCCCCAGATTAGGGAAGTTCTAGGCTATAATTTGATCAAGCACCCCTTCAAGACCTTTTTCTCTTTCTTCTTCTTCTTCAGGAATTCCTTTGATATGGATATTGTTCTGTTTGATTATATCACTCAGGTCTCGATTCTCCTTTTGTGCTCCTGGATAAATTTCTCTCTCTTTTCTCAGCTTCCTTTTTTTCTATAACTGTGTCTTCTAATTCACCTATTCTCCTCTCTGCCTCTTCAATCCATGCAGTGGCAGTTTCCATTTTATTATGCACCTCATTTATAGCATTTTTAAAACTCGTCATAGCTATTTTTAAGGTCCCTAGTCTTTGGGTCAATAGCTTCTCTGATGTCTTCCATGCTTTTGTTAAGCCCAGAAATTAATTTTATGACAATGTTCTAGATTCTTGCTCTGTTATGTTGTTTATATCTGTTATTAGCAGTTCTGTAGCTGTGGCTTCCTCCTGGAATTTCTTTAGAGGAGAGTTCTTCTGTTTTATCATTTTGGCTAGCTTTCTGTTTCTTGTCAGTTTTAAAAGCTTCTTATCCACTCTGCACCTGTTAGTATTGCTATACTAAAGGGGGTTCATTGACTATCCAGGGCCTATCCACTCAGGAAGTGTTCTTTTTTTTAAATTTTTAATATTTTATTTATTTTTGAGAGAGAGAGAGAGAGGGAGAGAGACAGCATGAGCAGGGGAGAGTCAGAGAGAGAGGGAAACACAGAATCCAAAGACTTGCTCCAGGCTCTGAGCTAGCTGTCAGCACAGAGCCCAAAGCTGGGCTCAAACCCATGAACCATGAGATCACGACCTGAGCCGAAGTCGCACGCTTAAACACCTGAGCCACCTAGGCGCCCTGAGGAAGTGTTCTTTTAATGGTGTCTCCCAGTTTCTCTTGTTGTGACTTTGGTTATTTTATTTCTCTACTCAGTGATATTTGGGACTCTCCATCATGTGTACTTTGGCTTATTTCTTGAGGTATCCCTAAAAAGGAAAACAGACAGACAAGCACACAGGGACAGAAGCACACAAATGCACAGAAAAACCAAACAAATAAGCAAACCAAAAGGAAAAAGAAAAAAGAAAAGAAAAGAAAAAAAGGAAAGAAAAAAGGGGTAGGACAAAAACAATGAAAGACAAAGGACAGTCTAAAAGTGTAAAACCAGCGGAGGGGAGAGATAACAATGAGAGAAGGGAAAATATATCTGAATAGTAAGAATTTATCTAATCCAGCAATGCATCAATGTTGGTCTTTCCTGGGCTTCAGGGTTGGGGGTTGGGGGAGGAGAAGAAAAAGGCAGCTCACCAGCACGGATGTACATGGTTTGGTGTAGGTAAGTCTCACCTCCACTTCAGTCTTGTGGGCTGCTCCCTGAGGCCCTGCCTTGGTGGTTGTGAGGAGAAGAATGATGGCACCCCAATCCCTTCTGGAACCAAACGTTTCAACTCCTCCCTGTGCTGTGGGAGGGCTAAGTAGTGTTTTCCAAGCCCCACCTCATTTCCAAGTCCTAGTCCACGCACTTTAATGATACCGTTCGAGATGAGATGTACTCTTGCAGGTGGGTGGCTTCCTAGCCAGGGATAGAATAGGGGGAGTAAGGGAGCAGTTTCTCTTGGAGCCACTTGGGATTGGGGCTCTGAGACCAAGGAATATGCACCAGCTAAAGGGGACAGATCTCTTTCCCTGGGCCCTGCAGTTATATATGGGATGATAGGATCCCTCTCATCCTGGGATGAGGTTTTTCTTTTCTCTAGAGATAGCTCTATTCGGATTTTCAGCCTCTGTTTCTCTTCCCATTGTCTCTTCTCTCCACAGCTCTCTGTGTTCTCTGCAACTGTGACTCTGCTCAGAGGGGGGTTCCTTCTCCTCCAACCCTCTGGTCTCGGCCCGTTTTTATCTTCCCCAGTTCACACCCACTCATGCACACATGAGGCTGTCTTCTTTATGGACTTTGTATCTTTTCCTCCCAATCTTATAGACCAGAGTCTATAAGCAAGCGAGACAGAGAGAGAGAAACACAGAGAGACAGAGAGACAGAGAGAGGGACAGAGAGAGAGAGGAACTATTGGCCCCGTTGCGATCATGTGAGGTTCAGCATCAAGTGGTACTCATATTGAAGACGTCATCCATTTATCAAGTTGAACTTTATTAGAACTGTTTGCAGGTCTTGCGGAACACTAGCAGAACAAGTTACTCTCATTCCAAGGTTTTACTGTCTTCCAATAGCCTCAGTCATTATAAAGTCTGCTTCACTACCCTATTCATTGAGAATTATTGCTATAGAGATTTTTAGCTTTTGAAAGCTGCTTAGCAGTAAAGCCAAATGATCAGATTTGAAAACATCACTAGAGTGCTAAGCAAAGGATGAATACAAGTACAAACATCAGGGAATCCTGGGGGCGCCTGGGTGGCTCAGTCGGTTAAGAGTCCAGCTTCGGCTCAGGTCATGATCTCACGGTTTGTGGGTTTGAGCCCCGCATTAGGCTCTGTGCTGACAACTTGTTTAGAGCCTGGAGACTGCTTCGGATTCTGTATCTCCCTCTCTCTCTAACCCTCCCTTGCTCACGCTGTGTCTCAAAAATAAATAAAAAATAAAAAAAAATAAAGATCAGGGAATCCTGAAGAATAAATCAGAGGCACCATTTGCTTCCCAATCTTTTCTATGTTGCAATCCTAGGACTCTAACATTACTGGTTATACACTTGGCTGTTAGCAGTCAGTTGAAACTCAAACGTTCTTATACAGCTCTCAATGTCTTTTGCAGAATATTATAATACTCAGTGAAGTTTTCTATTGCTTTTCATGGAAGCCACCACTAACTGCATAAAAGGACCCCAGGATTTGGATTTAAAATTGCTTGTATTCTTATCCTTTATATACAACTAATCAGACATAAAGTGTAGTATGAATATTTATTTCTCCATAAATATTTGCATTCCTTCTTATTTACTCACTTTCATTCTTCTTTAGGTAAATGAGAATCTTATTGTTGTATGCTAAACATAATCTGAATAGTCCACATTTCAATTCTACTAAGGAATACTATTCTTTTGGAGAAAGTTTGCGATAAGACATCGTTAAAAGTTTGATGGGATAATTCTTATGGGTTTTATTTTTTTAATTATAAAATGATAAAATGATAAAACCAGCACAATGTTTACTTTCAGACACAAATTGTTCTTAACATATTCGTGTATGAATTTTTAATATTTTTAAAACAAATATTAATCTCTCTAAATCTATGGTTAATTTATTAAATTTGTTCAATCATATTTTTTCTAGGAGTTAGCCATGTGTCTCCCTCTTTCCACAATATGAAAAGGTCACTTTGTAATAGAATCTTTTAAAAGATTGATGAGGAATGCTTGTATCTTTTCTCAATTTAAATTTTTAACTAAAATAACTGACACACAATTTTACATTAGTGTCAGATAGACACTACAGTGATTTGACAACCTTATACATTACTATTATGTCGTAAGTTTATGTGATTTTGGGAAAGAGAGACAGTGTATGTGTGCAAACAGGGGCAGGAGCAGAGAGAGAGAGAGAGAGAGAGAGAAAAGAGAGCATCCGAGGCAGATTCTGTGCTGTCAGTGGGAGCCCCACATGGGGCTCAGCCCCAGGAATGGTGAGATCATGACCTGTGCTAACATCAAGAGTAAGAGGCCCAACTGACTGAGTCACTCAAGTGCCCCTGACCACACTATTTATTATGCTGTGCTTACCACAGGCATAGCTACCATCTGTCACCATACACTGCTATTGTTATGCCACTGAATTTATTTCTTATTATGTACCATTCATCCCTAGAACTTTTGCATTTCAAAAGTGGAAGCTTAGGGGGGAGGAGCCAAGATAGCGGAGAGAAAAAGAGCTCTGTAAACTTTATCTGCCCCATCTATCAAACTGAGAAGGACATTACTCTCATCTGCAAGAGTGGAAGCAGAAAATACCGACTCCAGAAAGAAGACAACCTCAAAGATGCCTGAGGCTGCCCCCAGAAACAAGCCAAAGTGTGCATGACAGCGAGTCCCAAATATTGCTGAGTAGGGAAATAATATATTCAAAGGCACAACAAGAGAAACTGAGAGACACCATTAAAAGAATATTTCCTGAAATGACAGGCCCTGGACAGTCAATAAGCCTCTTTAACTGAGCAATATCAACAGGTACACAGTGCACAACAATGTCAACAATAGCCAAAACATGGAAAAAGCCTAAATGTCCATCACCTGATGAGTGGATCAAGAAGATGTGGTATATAGACACAATGGAGTACTACATGGCGATGAGAGGGAATGACATATGGCCATTTGTAGGAAAGTAGATGGACC
>NC_043709.1:94631355-94635088 GCF_006229205.1 Suricata suricatta
AGATAAGCTGCTATATAACAATTGCCACTTCAGATAGCTGTGAAATTAGGTGATTAACTAGTTGTTACTTAACCTTCTAATTTCTGTATGAGTCTAATTACATGAAACAGAAGTTGGGGTTTTGATTTTTTACTTTGCTTTTCTGTTTGGAGTGTCATTGTAACTACTGTATTGGAAATGATGGAAAATAATTGCATATGTTTGAAAAAATTGAAACTTTATAAAGTAAAAAAAATGAAATAAAATGAAATTTCAAAAAAAAAAACTGACAAGGGACAGAAAACTAGCCAAAATGATGAAACGAAGGAACTCTCCCCTGAAGAACCTCCAGGAAGGAGTCACAGCCACAGAACTGCTCAATACAGACCTAAACAACACCACCGAACAAGAATTTAAAAAACTTGTCATAAAATTAATCATTGGGGTTGAAAAAAGCATCAAAGAAGCAACTGAGACAATGACTAAGAACTTTGAAAATAGGTGTGATGAGTTTAAAAAAAGGCTATAAATGAGGTGAATAATAAAATGGAGGCAGCCACCTCAAGAATTGACGAGGTAGAGAGAAGAATAGGTGAATTATAAGATATAGTCATAGCAAAAGAGGAAGCTGAAAAAAAGAGAGAGAAATTGATCCAGAAGAAGAAAAGGAGAATTCAAGCCCTGAGTGACACAGTCAAACGGAACAACATCCGTCTCATAGGAATTCCTGAAGAGGAAGACAGAGAGGAAGGTCCTGAAGGGATACTAGACCAAATTATAACTGAAATTTTCCCAAACCTGGGGAAAGAAATAGACATTCAAATTCAAGGGGCACAAAGAACCCCTTAGGATGTAATTTGAATCAACCTTTGGCACGACATATCTTAGTAAAACTGGCAAAATATAAAGATAAAGAGAGAATTCTGAAAACAGCTACAGATAAAAGGGTCCTCATGTACAAAGGGAAACCCATCAGAGTGGTTACAGACCTATCTAATGAGACGTTGCAGGCAAGGAAGGAATGGCAGGAAATCTTCAATATGATGAACAGAAAAAATGTGCAGCCAAGAATCCTTTATCCAGCAAGCCTGTCATTCAAAATAGAAGGAGAAATAAAGGTGTTCCCAAATAAACAAATATTGAGAGAATTCATTACCACCAAACCAGCCCTACAAGACATCCTAAGAGGGACTCTATGAGGGAAATGTTGCAAAGAATACAAGGTGTCAGAGACACTACTATAAAAATGAATTCGATGGAGAACACAATGACTCTAAACCCACGTTTTTCAGTAATAACACTGAATGTAAATGGACTGAATGCTCCAACAAAATGACACAGGGTAGCAGAATGGATAAAAAAACTAAATCCATTTATCTGCTGTCTACAAGAGACTCATTTCAGACTTGAAGATACCTTCAGGTTGAAAGTAAAGGGATGAAGAAATATCTATCATGTGACTGGAAGCCAAAAGAAAGCCGGAGTAGCCATACTTATATCAGACAAACTGGACTTTAAAGTAAAGGCAGCAACAAGAGATGAAGAAGGACATTATATAATAATTACAGGGTTTCTCCATCAGGAAGACCTAACAATTATAAATACCTATGTGCCAAATTCGGGAGCACCCAAATACATAAAATAATTAATCACAGACAGAAACAATCTTATTGATGAGAATGTGCTAATTGCAGGGGACTTTAATACTCCACTGACAGCAATGGATAGATCAACCAGACAGAAAATCACTAAAGAAACAATGAACCTGAATGACACATTGGAACAGATGGAATTGATAGATATATTTAAAACTCTGCATCCTGAAGTTTGGAAATTCACCTTTTCGAGTGCACATGGCACATTCTCCAAATTAGATCACATACTGGGGCATAAAGCAGCCCTCCATAAGTATAAATGAATAGAGATCATACCATGCACACTTTGAGATTACAATGCTATGAAACTTGAAATTAACCACAGGAAAAAGTCTGGAAAACCTCCAAAAATGTGGAGGTAAAAACTACCCTACTAAATAATTATTGGGTTAATAAGGCAATTAGAGAAGAAATTAAGTAATATATGAAAACGAAAAATGACAATCCAAAATCTCTGGGACACAGCAAAGGCAGTCCTAAGAGGAAAGTATATTGTAACCCAGACCTCTTTCAACACACTAGAAAAAGCACAAATTCAAAATCTAACAGAGCACCTACTCGAACTAGAAGGGAAGCAGCAGGAGCACCCCAAACCCAACAGAAGAAAAGAAATAATAAAGATCAGGGCAGAAAAAAACCAATATAGTAACCAAAAAAAAAAAAAAAAAAGTTGAGCGGATCAATGAAACCAAGAGTTGGTTCTTTGAAAAAATAAACAAAATTGATAAACCTCTAGGCAGGCTCCTCAGAGAAAAAAGAAAGAGCACCAGGATAAACAAAATCATGAATGGAAAAGGATCTATTACAATCAATCCCTTAGAAAACAAGCAATCATCAGAGATTACTATGAAAAATTATTTGCCAACAAACTGGACAACCTAGAAGAAATGGACAAATTCCTAAATGCAGATGCACTGCCAAAATTCAAACAGGAAGAGATAGAAAGCACGAATAGACCGATAACCAGTGAAGAAATAGAATCCATTATCAAAAACCTCCCAATGAATAAGCACCCGGGGCCAGATGGCCTCCCAGGGGAATTCTACCAGACATTTAAAGCAAAGCTAATGCCCATTCTTCTGAAAGTATTCAAAAAAATAGAAATAGAAGGAAAACTTCCACTCATTCTATGAAGCCAGCATCACGTTGGTACCCAAACCAGGCAGAGACTCAGCCAAAAGAGAGAACTACAGACAAATAACCTTAATAAATACAGATGCAAAAATACTCAACAAGATGCTAGCAAATCAAATTCAACAGCACATACAAAGAATTATCCACCATGATCAAGTGGGATTCATTCCTGGGTTACAGGGCTGGTTCAATATTCACAAATCCATCAATGTGATCCATCACATTAAGAAAAGAAAGGATAAAAACCATATGATCCTGTCAATTGATGCAGAAAAAGCATTTGACAAAGTACAGCACCCTTTCTTAATAAAAACCCTCAAGAAAGCTGGAATAGAAGGAACTTACCTAAACATTATAAAAACAGTTTATGAAAAGCCCACAGCTAATATCATCCTCAATGGGGAAAAACTGAGAGCTTTCCCCCTGAGATCAGGAACACGACAGGGATGTCCACTCTCACCACTGTTGTTTAACGTAGTGCTAAAAGTCCTAGCATCAGCAATCAGACAACAGAAGGGAATAAAAGGCATCAGAATTGGCAAAGAAGAAGTCAAACTTTCACTTTTCCCAGATGACATGATACTCTACATGGAAAACCTGACTGACTCCACCAGAAGCCTTCTAGAACTGATCAATGAATTCAGTAAAGTTGCAGGGAACAAAATCAATGTACAGAAATCAGTTGCATTCCTATACACTAAAAATGAAGCAGTGGAAAGAGAAATCAAGAAACTGATCCCATTCACAATTGCACAAAAAACCATAAAATACCTAGGAGTAAACCTAACCAAGGATGTAAAAGACCTATATGATGAAAACTATAGAAAACTTATGAAAGAGATGAAAGAACACACCAAGAAATGGAAAAACATTCCCTGTTCATGGATCAGAAGAATGAACATTGTGAAAATGTCATTACTGCCCAAAGCAATCTATGCATTCAATGCAATCCCTATCAAAATTGC
>NC_043709.1:94635188-94637946 GCF_006229205.1 Suricata suricatta
GACATTATTTGATACATGGTTGTGATTATAGTTTCTTCTGTGTAATGGCTGTGCCCGTCCTAATGCAGAAGAACTGTTGTGAGACTCCAGTGAGAACACTGCATGTTCATATGTGTGCAAACTGGGATGTTCCAAACTCATAAGTACCTTCTGATTGTGGGTCGATAAAAGTGATTTGAACAGATGCATTTTAATGTGTGTTAATATTCTTCAAACCAAGTCCATTTGTCTAAGATTTCAGTTTGAATTTTAAATTATTGAAATGATAAGGGAACTTTTTTTGTATAAGTAGAATAAGTGACTTTCCTAAGAGATACTTGGTAACAGACAAGGGACTAGACTGACAGGCCTGGGTTCACAATGCTTTCCAACCAATGTCCATTTCAATTAGTAATTCCCAGTTTGAAGTCTTTCAAGAATTAGGGTCTTGAATTTATGAAATGGTCTCCCTCAAAACCCTGCTCTTTTAATTTTTTAAGTTTATTTATTAATTTTGAGAGAGAGAGAGAGAAGGGAGGCAGAGAAAGAAAAACCCAAGCAGACCTCACTATCAGCACAGAGCCCCGCATGGAACTCAAACCCATGAACCATGAGCTCATGACAGGAGCCAAAACTATGCTGTTTAATTCAGAGTTTTCTCTGCTCACCTCCTTTGTTGTCTCATTTTTGTTCCTGGCAGGGTCTTCGATACCTTCTGCCTGGTGTATCACTGTAGTGATTGTTGGAATCTTCTGTGACTTTCTCCTTAGCAGCTAGTGTCTTGGGAATCACTAGTAAGTTAAATAAGACCTGTGCCCTGAACCAAAACTCCTTCTTCAGGAATTACTCATTGGACTCATCTTCTTCACTTTTCACAGATGTGATCTCTATTCTACCCAGGAAACCTTTCGACCTTCACCATTAATGTAATTATTTGGCCATTTACAAAATTTCTCAGACGTTTCTGCTAGCTCCTTTCCTTATAAAGCCTGGATCATATTCACGATATTTCCAGGAAAGGTTGTATTTGATGTTTTGTTGATGGTCAGTCATGCTGGGTGTGGAGTACATTTCTCTGTCCTCTGTGACACCTCTTTCAATAAACTGTCCTCTTGTCTTGGGTCTACCTCCAAGTGTCCCTTCTACAGCTCACATGTACTTTTTAAATTGTTCATTCTCATAAGCATTTACTACAATCATCAACACTTTTCTCCTGTATTATTTCAATCATCTGTTAGTTTACCCTGAAGTCAACAGACTTTCAAACTCCTATTGAAACTGAATTGAACTTCCATGAATATATCTCTGATCATGTGACCAAATGCCAAGAAACCATTAGTGGTTTTGCATTTTTTCCTGCATAAGATAAAGTACCACTAGTTATATCTATTTTCATGAATCAATCATCATATCCAGCAAAGCATTTATAAGCTCATGAGTGATGACTCAAGGGCTAGAGACTCCCAGTGTGCTTATCAAGATCTAGTCTAAGTTTGCTAAAGTAATATTTCTTAATTTATGACACACCCTTCAGACAAGTTCCAAAGACTCTAAAAGGTTGATTTTTTTATAATGGTAGTTTTCTTTAGTTATGATTGTTTTCCTGAGCAGAAGTTCTACAGAGATTATCATGCCACAATACTGCAAGGAAGACTCCTATATGTGCATTTTAATATAGTCTTTAAAAAAGAAAACCTCTATCTTCCTTAGCCACAACACTTTCCATGACATCTTATATATAAGGGGTGCTTGTCTCATCATTTCTGCATCCAAATATAGCTTACATCTCAATCTTACATGCAACAAATCACAGCCATGTGGGACAAGAAATGTTGCTATAACTGTTTGAGATTCAAAGAGATTTAACCTCAAACAGAGGAAGTTGAGTATTAACCTTTGGATAATTCAAGTTACGTAATCAGAATGCCTCACAATGCCATAATCCATATTTTTTATTCCCTACTCATTAATGAACACGTAGAAGTATTTCCAGGTAATACTTTTTTTCATTAATGTCTCTTCCCAGGCTCTGAGCAAAGGTTTTTATGTAAAGATTTATTTTATTTAATTATCTTTAATTACTTACTTATATATATTTTTTATATGATGTAAATGTTTATTTTTTCTTCATCCATCATGTGTTTTTTTAAGTAGTTTATTGTCAAATTAGTTTCCATACAACACCCAGTGCTCTTCCCCACAAGTGCCCTCCTCCATCACCACCACCTCTTTTCCCCCCTCCCCCTTCAACCCTCAGTTCATTTTCAGTATTCAATAGTCTCTCAAGGTTTGCGTCCCTCAATCTCCCCAACTCTCTTTCCCTCTTCCCATCCCCCCGGTCCTCCATTAGGTTTCTCCTGTTCTCCTGCTAGACCTGTGGGTGCAAACATATGATATCTGTCCTTCTCCGCCTGACTTATTTCGCTTTGCATGACACTTTTGAGGTCCATCCACTTTGCTACAAATGGCCATATTTCATTCTTTCTCATTGCCATGTAGTACTCCATTGTATATATATATATATATACCACATCTTCTTGATCCACTCATAGGGGATGGACATTTAGGCTCTTTCCATGTTTTGGCGATTGTTGACAGTGCTGCTATGAACATTGGGATACATGTGCCACTATGCATCAGCACTTCTGTATCCCTTGGGTAAATCCCTAGCAGTGCTATTGCTGGGTCATAAGGGAGTTCTATGGATAGTTTTTTGAGGACCCTCCACACTGTTTTCCAGAGCGGCTGCACCAGTTTACATTCCCACCAACAGTGTAGG
>NC_043709.1:94638046-94642618 GCF_006229205.1 Suricata suricatta
TCAGTGCCAGCTACAGCAGGGAAGTCTTTTCAAAAGCACTTTCGCCTGGCTGGAGCTCCCTTTTCCATCACTCCCAGAGCACAAAGGTCTCATCCTCTTCTGAATATTGGTAGGAACACATGTGAGAGTCTGTGGCTTTCTTTTTTGTAGGGTTGCCTTGGGCTCACGCTGTTTCTTCGCCAAGATCTACCTACTTGCTTTCAGGATGTAGGGTTTGTTGGTTTGTTTTAATGTTTCTTTATTTTTGAAACAGAGACAGAGACAGAGCAGGAGTGTGGGTGGAGCAGAGAGAGAGGGAGACACAGAATCCAAAGCAGACTCCAGGTTCTGAGTGCTCAGCACAGTGTCCCAAGCAGGGCTGGAACCCACAAACCATGAGATCATGACCTGAGATGAAGTTAGAGGCTTAACACACTGAGTCAGCCAGGCGCCCCAGGAAGTAGGTTTCTGACATAAATAGAGATCATGAAGAAAGCATTCTACAAATTTTCCATGCGACAGGGCTCTCTCTTAAAGGCAAACATGTTTCCAGGCATGCCTAGGGACTGTGATCCGCCGGAATCCGGGTGTAATTACTCTGCTCGGAAGCTGCACGTCTCTCTCTATGCCTTACCTCAAATTCCCCTGTTCCAAACTACCTCATTTAACAGAATATATTTCATTATTTTTTTCTACCAATTATTATATGCCTTGCTGATCAAGCCAGCACATGGACTTCAGACGTTGTGTTTTACAGGGTGAATAGTACGACTTCCAACCTCTCAGGGCAGCGCTGTCTTCCGGGTCGTGGGGCCATAAGATCCAAAGGAGTTTATATGTGGGGGCTTCTGAAGCAGCGGCTGAGTGAAGTGACTGACTTTGGAAGTGCCATCCTCTCCAGCAGCATCCAGAATGCCTTCATGCAAATGGGGCTGTTGGCACATTGGGTTCCAGGATCAGAACCTATTAGGTGGCATTGAATAACATGTGTATCTGTCAGAAACCAAGGAGAAAATTGACTCTGAAAGTGAACACAGGTAACAAGAATGTGTTCCTTCTAATTTTTCAAAAAGTTGTAGAGATGACATTTGTTTTGTTTCATATTAACAAATCACCGGATACACATATATCCCTAAAAATTTAGAACAAACTCCAAATCGAAAGCAATCATTAACAATTTTATTCTTAGGGCTTTTGAAATAAGATGCCAGTTTTTTCATATCTAAAATAGCTAGAAGAGGTTCTAGAAGATCTTTCAACCTATACAGCTTTAAATATTTTATCAATAGCATTTACAGCAGTTAAATATACAAAGTATTATTGTCAGAATATACGTATATGAATATATTTTTAGGATTTACTTTTAAAATTTTCTATTTTAAGAAATGAGGCTATTTTTAATTAGGTAATTATACAGACATTATCCCCAAAGACCTCCCTGTCTTTAAAACACCCACACACTTTTACCCCAATGTCAGTCTATTTTTGGTGCTTCTTAAATGTTTCCTATACCTCTTTTCTACTTCAACTTTTATTGATCCTGTAAGGTTTCACTGAAATATCACTCATGCTCATTATCTTTACATTCACCAAGCCTTGCCTGCATCAATGAAAAGTACATATGATAATGACATTGAGCAAAAAGGAAAAGGAGCAGAATCCACTAGTTAGCCCCAAGATGAAATAATAAGTAAGCTAAACGTGAGGGGGAGAAAGAGGTTGATCATAACATAAGTAAAGAGAACGAGCAGTGTGTTAGCATAATCTAACTAAATTGCTGTGAACTTGACAAGAAAGCAGGCAGGTTGCTTAAAATTTTGAATAATATTCCAAAAGCAAAGGTGCAAGAGAAAATATGTTTCATATTATGTACTTCTTACATATGATCTCACTTATTTCTTCTTTTATACTAAAATTGGTAAAAAGGTAAGAGGGTATGAAGAATCAGGACTCCAAAATTCTTAGTAATATTACAAGGCAAAAAATTAGGACTAGTCATTTATTTTGAAAATAAATAGGACCTTGTGTGAACAGAAATGAAAGAGATGAAGGGAGACACTTTGCTTTCTTTATGAGTCTTACAGTATTTCCGTTTGTAATTTTTTGTCAATAATATACATTAGTGATTCAAATCTCAAATGATTTGGGAGCACTTCCATTATACTTTTACCTGTAGTAGCTAAAGATTTTTCCTTCTCCAGCCACCGCTTCTCTCCAAATTTTTTCTTACCTTTGTTTCAAGAAAAACCTTTAGTTCAGTAAAACTGTCAGTAGAAACAGAACTACCATTCTAAAAAAAGGTGGTTTCCTCTCCGTGGAGTTTGTCAGCATAGGGCTAAGAAAGAATTCTTGAGGCATCTTTGGTGAAAAAAGGTGATTTTATTAAAGCACGAGGACAGGACCCCAGGGTAGAAAGAGCTGTCCAAGGATTGTGGGAAGTGACTGATTATATACTTTTACGTTAGTTGAGGATGAGGGACAGCATCAGCCTCTAAGGAATTTGGAAACAAGGTTTTCAGGACCTCGAGGAGGTAGCCATGGTCAAGACAAGGTTATTTTTGGTTTTTAGTAAAACAAAAACACTAAGGCAGTAAGGCACCATGAGTTCCTGGAGGAAGGTCACACTCTGCAGGTCTCAGGTGTCTATCCGAGGGATGCAAGCTGTAAGGAAATTTAACTTAAGCTACGTTTCTCTGTCCTTTGTTTTCCTCGTCACTCACATACTTTCCATTTTTGCTGTTTCCTGTCATCTAGCCTATGTCCAACAATTATGAAATAGTATTAAGCTGTATTTTCACAGGAAAGGTCAATGTAGACGCTCCTGTTTTCTAGACACTAGTGTTAGCACCGTTTTGATAGAGGCAGCAGACCTCTCTAGGATTTTGAGTTCCTAAAAATGTGAGAGGTACAGAGTTCATTATCACTTCAGATTTTTAACCAGAAGTAAGATGGGGGTAGGGAGGGACAAAGATGGTGGCACAGAGCAAAGACCTTGGGCTTGTCTAGTCCCTGCCCTGGAACGCACTTGATGACGATAAAGTCATTCTGAATACACAAAGAATTGACCTGACAACTGACAGAACAAACTCCACAACTAGGGGGAGAGGAGAGGCCACTTCAAGGAAGGTACGACCGTAGAAAGGTGCTTTGGGAAGAAGCAGGTTATGGAAGATGTGTGGGGGAGGGGACCCAGGCACAGAGAAATGCTAGAGAGAGAAGCACACAGTGGGAAGCCCAGCAGACACTTCCCCAAAGCCATTACCCAGGAAAATGAGAGGGGCTGACTTCCCTGACTCTTTGGAACCAGCTTGAGGACTGGACTTGGCTGGACACGCACACCAAGAGCACTGCCCTATTCCTGGAGGGGAGGCGGGCAAGAAAGCCCAGGACAGGTGGTGTGAGCTGAGGATCCCCTAAAGCACAAGGTGGGGGAGACTGTTCTCTCTTCCTGAAGCACATCTGTGACAGGTGACACATGCAGAGTCGCCACTCCAGGGACAAAGGACCTGCCAGGTCCCATTTCCCTCCACTTTCCCTCAGCACAGGCTCAGAGACACCTGATGAAGGCAGCTCACCCAGACACTGGGGCCCAGCCAGCCTGCTCCAAGTCCCAGCCCCCTGCGCTCCGGTGCCACTGCCTTTCTCACTCAAACCCCCCTCAGCCCAGCACTGAGATGTCACCCAGAAGAACAGCACAGGCACCTGCCCACACCGGGTCCCTAAAGCACAGAGTTTTAAGTCTGCAATCTCCCCTGGGATAGAACCCTGAGGCCACCGGGTGCTGCTCCTGCAGAGAAAACAGGCAACCCTTCTGGAGGCACACAGCTTGAAAACTGTGTTGCCCGGGGTGGGGGTGGGGGAGATTATTTGATCTTCTTAGACTGCCTGCCTGAGAGCAGCAAGCACAGAGACCCCTCTCTGGGCACAAAGGAGCTCCTGGCCCTCTCCCACCCCACCCCTCAGCACAGAGACCCACCTGCAGGAAAGGAGAGCACAGACACTGGCTCACTGCCCTCCTTACACCCAGTCCCACACCCTGTGCTCCCCCAGTGCTGCCCTCTATGGGAAACTCCTATCCTGCCAACTCTCTTCATGCATATTTATAGCTTATGTGCCTTCTTGGAAATAGTCTGCACTGAAGTGGTAAGCACAGCTCCGAAGGTAACCACCTTCAGAGATAAAAGAGCAGCCAGTGTCCTCGGAAGTGAAAACTTTTACTTCACACATCTCACAAAGATAACAAAACTTGAATCAGCTCTAAAAAAAGGTGAAATTCACAAAGAGGTTCTAGTTCACCTGTTCTCCCATTGTTTAGCCTGTATGTACCCGATTCAAGTAACTAAAACAGACACCACTGGCTCCAAAACAAGTCAGTCAGTTTCATAAGGTTGGGTGATCTAAACAAAAGAGCCGTGTGAGAATCCAAATATCCGTGTAATTATACTCCAGAGAATTCAAGGAGTTTGGGTACTAGTGTCACACTTTCATAACATTCAAGTATGGAAATTATTTCCTTTCCATTGCTCTGGAGACAGTTGTGATGTCTCCGGATGCACCCCTGACTCATTCTATGACGTATCCAGGAATAACACT
>NC_043709.1:94642718-94644579 GCF_006229205.1 Suricata suricatta
TCTCTTATCTCTATGCGTGCTGCCTAACCAGTTAGCAATGTCTTCTTTCATTAAACGTTATTCAAAAATTTAATGCTTTGACAGTATGGTTATTTTTCTATCACAATAAATCTAGGTTTATATTTATAAATTTATTTTCTTGTTATTTTGTTATACATATATTCAGTTAAAACATAATTAAACAAAAATCTGTTAGCGTGGAAGACGACCTTTGACAAGATTTACCTTTTAATGTGCCACTTTGGTAAAGAGAATATTTTTTGTAAACCAAATGACAGTGTGTTTATACACTTTATCATAATTTGATGATTAATCAAATTCACTGACAGTTTAAAGTAATTAAATGGTTAACTATAAGATATTTTAAAAACCCAGGAATCAAATCTATTTAAGAAAAACAGTTATCTGGTTCTTTATACATGTGCCAATATATTCTGTTTGGAAACATGCTTTCTCCTCTTTAATCATTATGTATATAAATATATTTCAAGGAAAAAGATATTAGTAGGTATTCTTTGGGAAAGTTTTATGTACATAAAGTAAGTGTAGGTGAAGGGCCATATTTTGGAAAATATAAATAAGTTATTTGTTCTATATATACATGAAATAAGTATATACTGATTTATTATATAGTTAAATACAATATATATTTACTATATTCATGTATCTTTATTTGCTCTAGACTACATTTAATATATTTTATAAGTTTTTACTTATATATTTTATTTTAACTAAAGAGTACCTTTCACTAGCTGTGTGAATATCCTTTATGTTCTCGGAGCGTCAGTTTTGTGCATCTAGAAATAGAATGCATCACTGTGCAACACTGTTGTGAGAATGAATGACAAACCATACTTCCCTCGTTTATTTATTTATTTTTTTTTTTAATGTTTTTTATTTATTTTTTAGAGACAGAGAGAGACAGTGCAAACAGAAAAGGTTCAGAGAGAGAGGGAGACACAGAATCGGAAGCAGGCTCCAGGCTCTGAGCTAGCCATCAGCACAGAGCCTGAGGCGGGGCTCGAACACACGAACCGTGAGATCATGGCCTGAGCGGAAGCCGGACGCCTAACCAACTGAGCCACCCAGGCACCCCACTTCCCTCATTTAATGTTACTTCCGAACCTTCGTTTCCTTGAATCCCATGATTTCTGAATTTTTCTTACACTCTAAAAAGGAGTCACGAACCACTGACAGAAGGCAATGGGAATGAATGAGCGGGGTTGATATAAGCAATGTGGCAGGCCCCGTGTCTGTCAAATCAGTGTGTGTGTGTGTTCTGCGTGTGTCCTTACTAAGAGGGCCTTACTCTTTGGTGTCAGTATATTTGCCATTCAGGCATAACATAGGCACTAAGCGGTCAAATGTATATTTTCAAATGATGGTGTAAATCTAGGTTATTAGGTGAGTATGGAATATATACATTCTTAAAAGTTGGCAATAAATTCAATTATTTTAAAAACAGCTAAAGCTTAACATAACATGCCTGTAAACAGTAGTGGGCCATTATTTATTTTGCAGGATCTCTGTTATAAGCTAGTACAAAGAACAGCTAAAGAAAAAATGTGTTTTCCTAATATTCGCAGATAGATGTTTACTTTAACTCACTTATGTCAGATGATCATGCTTCTCATGCATGTAGCTGTCCCTGTTACTTCTTGATGAATATTGTCATTTTTTATGCCTCATGAACCATTGCAGAGGAATCAAGCTGTGTTCTTGGCCTGCAGCCCTCACAATGACTGAGGAGAGAGTAACATACACGGAGCTGAAATTACCCTATTCAAGACAACAGAAGGACAAAAGACACCCAACGGTAAAAAGGAGAGGTAACATTTTTTTCAGTTAGTTTTCCTGTTTT
>NC_043709.1:94644679-94651159 GCF_006229205.1 Suricata suricatta
GAACCATTGCAGAGGAATCAAGCTGTGTTCTTGGCCTGCAGCCCTCACAATGACTGAGGAGAGAGTAACATACACGGAGCTGAAATTACCCTATTCAAGACAACAGAAGGACAAAAGACACCCAACGGTAAAAAGGAGAGGTAACATTTTTTTCAGTTAGTTTTCCTGTTTTTTGAAAACATTACGAAGTCAAGTAAGAAAAGTGAAATCATGATCCTCTGACTATACATATTTGATACTCAATGTCTGGTTCTCCATATGTCAATGAGTATATTTAAATATAATAAGCAATGAGATTTGTGATCATTGTAAACAGTGATATTCATTTTAAATTCCAGAACGCGATTCCATTTTGTTCTAATCATGAGGGTCGTGTTGTGCTCAATGCTTACTATATATTTTGCTTTCTGATTTTGGACAGGATTTCCATGGCATATCATTGCGTTATCCCTGGGAATTCTATGTTTTTTCCTCCTGCTGGCAATCACAGGCTTAGGATATATGTGTGAGTATCAGGCACACACACGTCTCTTGAGAAAATGAGCCAGAGTGATAAATGAGACTCTGTGACTACTGAAACTCTATGGAAACTTTATAGAGACCTATAGAAATGTTAGTAATCATGATGGTGTTGAAGATAGTATTGTGATGGCATTCTGTTATTTTGCTATCAGTTAGGTTTTATTTTTTAAATTTTTTTATGTCTTTATTTTATTTTGAGAGACAGAGAAAGAGAGCTAACGGGGGAGGGGCAGAGAGAGAGGGAGACACAGAATCTGAAGCAGGCTCCAGGCTCTGAGCTGTCAGCACAGAGCCTGATGCAGGGCTCGAACCCATGAGATCTGTCAGATCATGACCTGAGCTGAAGTCAGACACTCAACTGACTGAACGACCCAGGTGCCCCTGTCACTTAGGTTTTAGACCACACAAGATAATATATGTCATGGATGTAATGGCACAAAAGTTTGTTCATTGAGGCCTATTATATATATTTTCATCCTTCTTTTTTATGTAGGAGAGAGGTTTCCATATAACCAGAGAATTGGAAAAATCTTTAATTGAATATTACATTCTTCATCATAAGGCAACACTGCTTAAATCACAGAGGAAGAAAAAGCCCATCTATTTTCTATCTCAGTTTTTATATATTTCATGTCAAGTTTTAAAACAAATTAAGATAAGACACTCCTTTTTAAAATCAGTTTCCTGATGTTTATTATTTGTTTCATTCACCAAACAACAATATTGAGTATCTTCTCTGGGTCAGGAACTATGCAAGTTACAGGAATTTTAAAAAGTAAGCTCTCAATATACCCAGTTTAAATGGGAAGATATTTTTTGCATGAAGCAGTTTTTATTTGTTTATTTTTTAAAATAAAATCATGTGGCTTGAAGCATGAACCATGAGATCGTGACCTGAGCTGAAGCCGGGCACTTAACTGACTGAGCCACCAGGTGCCCCATGAGGCAGCTTTTAAAATGAAATATTACTAGTGCTGGGATAATGATGTGAAGACAACAGATGGATGGTATAGTTTATGCAGGGGTCATGAAAGCTTTCCCCTAGAAGATAATCACTGATATGATGTAAAGGAGAGGTCACGCTTAATCAGGAAGCTCAGGGTAGAGAAGGCTCATACAGGTAGAAAACAACGTGAACCACAGAACATATTGATGTGCTAGGGAATTACGGCTTTGGGACAAATAAAAGAAGTACCTAGAAATGGGTTTAGCTAGGTATGCAGTTTGTGATAATATTCATATCATGTGAAGATATGTTAGATTCGTTCTCAAAACAAAAGAAGTTATCGGAAGATTTAGGTGAGGGATAATAATGACTCATGTTCCATGAGCAGATAGGGATTTGGGAAAGGTCAATCTGAATCAACTGGAAAGTGTGTGGGGCAACAGGAGAAAAGAATGCTTCAGGATTAAGTGTTAATTAGGATCACTGAATTAACATCACCAAAGAAGTAATCCAGGGTTGGGAACCATACATGAGAAATATTTAATATGCAGAACTGCTAAGATATACATATTATTGAGGGTATGAGGGAGGTAAGTGAATCATGATAATATTTGACATGAGGTGTATACATCTTGGCAAATATATTCCATTTAATGTTATAGAAAGACACAAAAACAGTAGGCTATAATTTGGAGAGTGTGTGTGTATGAGTGTGCGCATGCGCGTGCATGCATGGTAATAATGATGAAGAGTGAGGTGCTTGTGACATATCAGTGGAGATGACCAGAAAGAATTAGATTATTCTGCGTCTGTTAGAGTGAGTCTTGCAGCAGACAGACCATCAGGACGTACACAGGAGAATTAAAAGTCTGAAGATCAAGAGAGATGCTTAGATTAGAGATATGAATTGTAGAATTATTAATTCATGGAACAAGTATTTGAAAACCTGACAGTGGAAAGCAGATGCTAGATCATACTTTAGCTTGTGAGACCGAGGAGAGTAGATTATACTAGAAGAACAAGGGTGAAGAGGAGGATTCTTAGGATAAATCAACATTTAGAAGTAGTTGGAAGATGAGTAAACAGTGACAAACAATGGTGCTTGGCTAAACATGTAGGAGGAAATCCAAAACATTATTGCATCATAGAGAGGAGGCAAAGATAGTCATGGTTCCAAATAGTACACATGGATCAAGTATCACAAGGGTATGAAGTATGCTTATTAAATTTGGCAAGAGAGAGGCCAAAATGATATTCTCTTGAGTGGATTCAGGGAGATTGTGGGGATAGTGATAGCCTGACTGCAATGGCTAAAACTCATTCAAACATTAGGAAGCAGAGAGAGTGAATACAGAAAATTATTTTTTAACTTATGGCTAAACAAAACATTTACAAGGCCTTGAAAGTATATGGATCTATATGATCTCTAAAGTTGTTAACAGGAGTATAACCTGATACAAGCACTTTGTCAGTTTTGTGTTATCTTCTAAAGCTCATCATGAGCTTCAGTAGTTCTCACCCTAGGTGTATATCCAACAGATACACTTGCACAAGCACAGGAATGAGCATCTACAGGACAGTTCTTAGCAGTGCCATTCCGAACTGGCACATCTCAAACCACTCAAATGATCATTATTGGGAGAGTAAATGAAATCTTTACAATATATTTACCAATGGAATTTATGTGACATCAAAAAGATGACAATGGTATTCAACAATATAGATGAATTTTAGCAAGATAATATGAAATGAAAAAAGAGCAAGAGAACAAAAGTTTGTGTATGTCGTGATATATTTTTATAGGCTGTAATAGGTCAAAATGAATAAGAGAAAATAATATTTCAGGAAATACACAAACAGGCTATAACAGTATATGCAAAATGTATGGAGGGATTGATTGCAATGTGTGTTAGTTACAGTGTTTGAGGGACGTAGGAAGATGAGATAAAATGAAATATCAAAATAGATTAATGTAATGGTGAAGGTCCTGGCTACACTGTGGGGGGATTACAAGTTAGCAATTAACTAAGTAAAACCAGTTTCTAGAGGAGAGCCATTCCTTGGTTTTTACGTTTCCATTTAGGTTTACTAAAGGCTAAATAAAATACCACTCAATTTCACCAACTTTGAAATTGTTATCTGAAGAGTAGATGACATAGAATATAAAAATATATTAGATTTCTTGTTTAGATTCTGTTTTATGAAAGTCAGTTATTGTTTCACATACTTACAAAATAGTATATATCAAGTTAATATGTTTTTTTAAATCTGCCTTATGTTTTGACACTTCAAAATATTTTACCCCAACATTCTCTCTGATTGTACTTTCATTTAGTCAGCAACATTCACTATGTTGTTTAGAATTAGAGTAAGTAATTATAATAAAGTGATCTATTACATGCATTCAAGACCTTAATTTTATAACATGAATTGAAGTTTTTCACAGGAGTTCTGGAGAACTGAGGCAAGATATGAAAGGAACAGAAGAAGAAAATGTTTCCTTATCAGAAGTTGAAGATCATTCAATTTTACCATCCCCTATAGGTATGTGCCGAATTACACTGATAGTTTACAAATTTTTTCCCCATGGAATTATCCCATTCGGTCCCATTTTAATATATACTTTTAAAACTTTACATTGTATTTTGTCAGGTCCTTTAGTCTTCTCACTTTAAAAAACTTTTTAATGTATGATTTATTTTTGAGAGAAAGAGAGAGAGATGGTGATCAGGGAAGGGTCAGAGAGAGAGGGAGACACAGAATCTAAAGCAGGCTCCAGGCTCTGAGCTAGCTTTCAGCACAGAGCCTGACATGGGGCTCGAACCCACCAAGTGTGAGATCATGACATGAGACAAAGTTGGACGCTTAACTGACTGAGCCACCTAGGAGCCCCTAATTTTGCTCACTTTCAAAAATCAAATCCATTTTCTTTATTATAGCTAATTGAGCTCTTGACTTTCACAAAGTCATGTTGATGTGATTGAGTAATTTATGTTTGTGAATGAATTTCCCCCAAAATAGATCCCTTGGAATTTTCCATTCTCTTATATTTACCTTGGTGGATTTTTTACAAATGGAGAGCTGCTTCATATGGAAGCAGTGTATCTGTACTTGGGAAGTCATGATTTCTCAGTGTAATCCTCGCAGTGGTCTGAGATCTATGACACAATCTCTGGCTTCACAATTTGGGCCAAAAGCGATTCCCAATAGGAAATTTTTGGGATACAGGAAAACCACCTATTTTCTGGTCATTTAGTCTGAAGTAAGCAAAACTTATATAGAAAGCATAGGTCTTTAAGTGGTTTGTGGTTGAGGACCATGCGGCTTTTGTTTTCAAGATAAAAGACCATGATCCTGCACTTTTTAAAAAATGTTATGTAAATCTAAGCTAGTTAACACATAGTGCAGTAATTCTTTCAGGAGTAGAATTGAGTAATTCATCTCTTACGACAACACCCAGTGCTCGTCCCAACAAGTGCCGTCCTTAATGCCCGCCACTCATTTAGCCCTGCCTTCACCCAACACCCCTCCAGCCACCCTCATTTTGTTCTAAAAGTCTTTTATGGTTTACCTCCCTTTATATTTTTATCTTATTTTTCCCTTTATATTTTTATCTTATTTTTCCCTTTCTTCCTCTACGTTTACCTATTTTGTGTCATAAATTCCACATATGAGTGAAATCTCTTGATATTTATCTTTCTCTGACTGACTTATTTGGCTTACACTCTAGTTCTACCCAGATGGTTGCAAATGCAGGATTTCATTCCATTTGTTCACTGAGTAATATTCTATTGTACACACACACACACACACACACACACACACACACACACATACATATATACACATACATACCCCTTTATCCATTCGTCAGTGATGGACATATGGACATTTGGGCTCTTCCCTTCATTTAGCTATTATTGATACTGGTGCTATCAACATTGGGGTACATGTGACACTTTACATGAGCATTTTTTTTGTCCTTTGGATAAATGCCTGATAGTGCGATTGTTGTTTCACAAGGTAGTTCTGTTTTTAATTTTTTGAGAAACATCCATACTGTTTTCCAGAGTGATTGCACCAGCTTGCATTCCCACTGACAGTGCAAAAGTGTTCCCTTTTTTGCACATTTTTGCCAACATGTGTTGGGCCCAAATTGTTCATATTAACCATTCTGAAAGGTATCATGTGGTGTCTCATTGTGGTTTTGAATTGTATTTCCCTAATGATGAATGGTGTTGAGCATCTTTTCATGGGTTTGTTAGCAGTCTGGATGTCTTTTTGGAAAAGTTTCTGTTCATGTCTTTTGTCCAACTTTTCATTGGATGATTTGTTTTTTGAGTGTTGAGTTTGAGAAATTCTTTCTAGATTTTGGATACTAACCCTTTATCTTATCAGTCATTTGCAAATATCTTCTCCATCACATTAGATGCCTTTTAGTTTTCTTGATTGTTTCCTTAGCTGTGCAGAAGCTTTTTATCTTGATAAGGTCCCAATAGTTCATTAGTGCTTTTTTTCCCTTGCCCCTGGACACATGTCTAGTAAGAAGTTCATGTGGGTGAGGTAAAAGAGGTTGTTGTCTCTTTTCTCCTCTAGGATTTTGATGGTTTCCTGGTTTACATTTAGTTCTTTCATCCATTTTGAGTTGTTTCTGTGTATGGTGTAAAAACAAGGTCCAGGTTCATTCCTCTACATGTTGCCGTTCAGTTTTTCCGACACCATTTGCTGGAGACACTGTCTTCTTTCCATTGGATATTCTTTCCTGCTTTGTCAAAGATTAGCTGGCTATGCGTTTTGGGGTCCATTTCTGAGTTCTAAATTCTGATCCATTGGTATGTGTGTGTTTTTGTGCCAGTACCATACTGTTTTGATGTAAATAGCATTATGATGCAGCTTGATCCAGGATTGTGATGTCTCCAGCCTTGTCTTTATTTTTAACATTTCTTTGACTATTCAGGGTCTTTTCTGGTTCCATGCAAATTTTGGGTTTGTTCTAGCTCTGTGGAGAATGC
>NC_043709.1:94651259-94652638 GCF_006229205.1 Suricata suricatta
CTTGTTTTTCATAGTGAAGAGTGACTCAGGGGCGCCTGGGTGGCTGAGATGGTTAAGCATCTGACTTCCACCCAATCATTCATGGGTACCAGCCCTGTGTTGGGCTCTGGGCTGACAGTGCAGAAACTGCTTCGAATTCTGTCTCCTCTCTTTCTGTTCCTCCTCCACTCTCTCCTGTTTTCTCTCTCTCATAAATAAATAAGCATTAAAATTTTTTAAAAGAAAGATTTATTTATATTGATACCATTGTTTTAATAGGAACTTTATAACAAAAAAAAGGGGATTTTTTTAAAAGTAAGCTCTACATCCAACATGGATTTGAACTCACAACCCCAGGATCAAAAAGCACATGGCATACCAGCTGAGTGAGACACATGTCCCTGAATATTGGGTTGTTTTTTTGGTTTTGTTTTGTGTTTTTGAAAAGAGGGTTTTTAACTCATTCATCACATGACACCAATAGAAATATCATTGCTAGAGCTAACTTGTGTGACTAGAATTCAGTGTGTAGAGGGAACATTTATAGAAGCAGTAGAAGGAATTCTACAGAATCCATTCTATTGACTTCATCTTCCCAAACTTTAAAAGGAATAGCAAATGTGATCCAGAGTTTCTCTTCTAGAAAAGACATGCTTTCTCTGTCATCATATGTAAAAGGGAAAAAAATCATTTTTAAAGACCCATTTCAGCTATATTCAACCTCTTCATTTTTCAACCATTTTTCCCATGGCCATGAAAGTGAAAGACTCATCTTCCCTTTGAAGTGTGATCCTTCCCAAATACTGATGAAGGAACAACAGAATGAGGTACATGAAAAATGATCTCTTTAGAATGCTCATACCATTAAAGCAGTTTTTCTTTTGCCCTGTAATAGATGGAGAAGCTAAATGCTGATCCATTTGAAGTATACTAAATTTGAGGATGCATATATACAATAAAAAGTCTGAAAATCATTCTATGGCATTCACAGAGAAGCTATTGTTCTTGATTTAAACCAGTGGTTCTTCTTGTTATCTGTTATACCCATGTCTCTTCTGCAGAGAAATCTGCTCCAGTTCACAAGTGCTTCATAACAAAGTGACCACATTATACTAGAGGAAAATCTGACAACTATCCTAACTCAAGACATTCAAGTTTCTCAAAAACATTTACTCAGGTTGAGTAGAGTAGACATACCTGTTCCTCTTTATTGTCAATCTTCACAAGCCTAGACTGCAGATCTTGGCATGACACCTTACTCTCCTCCCAAGTTTTCTCTTCTTTTGAAAAGTGGTAACAGCTTTTTCCACAGCAGTGCCATTTTCCTTGAAATGTGTCATGGTCTTCATCCCATGCTCATGGATTGGAAAACAAATATTGTTAAAATGTTGATACTACCC
>NC_043709.1:94652738-94660649 GCF_006229205.1 Suricata suricatta
AGTGTACTTAGCATGCTTGAGGAAATAGGAAGAAGGCCTGAGATGCTGCAGCAATGGGAACGAGGCGGGGGAGACGTAGGTCAGAGAGGTAATGACGGTGAGAGCAGGTAGGCCATCAGAAAAATGTAAGAACTTGGATTTGTTCATGAGGCTAATGAGACGCTGTTAGAGGGCTGTAAACAGAGGGTGTCAGAAGCTGGCTCTTGCTTTGCGGACTCACTCTGGACAGTCTGCTGAGCTGAGATGGTGTGTGTTCTCTTGGGGAAATTGCAGGGGGTAAAAGTAGGGGGGCAGGAGCCTAGTTAAGAGTCCATTGAAGCCATCCAGGTGAGATGTGGTGGCTTGATGAAGATTGGTAGGGTTGGTGCTGGTGCAAAGTGGCCAGATTCCACACTTGTTTCAGAGATGTGTGCGAGACAGACAAGTCAGGGATTGTTTCAATGTTTTTAGTCCAGAAGTGGTAAGAATGATGTTGCCAAATTAATGTTAATAAGATGTATTTGGAATTTAATTTTAGATACAAGTTTAATAAAACTTAAACATTTAGCTATGTACGGGGGTGTCCCATGGGCCTTGTGATACATGATTAGGAAGTTCAGGTGAGAGGTCTATCTGGGATGCATATGTTGTGTGCAACAGAGCATAGACCGTGTGGGAAGTATGAGGCTGGGGGTGTTTCTTGGAAAATCTAAGGCTGAACATTGGACACCCTCATGTTTAAGATAATGTTAAGATAAGAGGACACGAGGAATAACCAGAAAACTTCATTTGAAAAGTGCTACAAGGGACAGAAGGAAAACTATGAAGGAGCAAGTAGGGTAATGGAATCCCCTACAAACAAGTACTAATGAAATAACAGGAGAATGTAAAGTATTGGGGAGATCTCAGTTTTATTACTTGAAATTGTTACTTCCTATCAGATTTCTGAAGCTTTGGGTGGAAATCAAAACTAGAAACATGTTTTCTCTACTCTGCCCCTTATTCTGCAAATTTACAATCCAGGTACCTTAGTCTCATCACCCAATTTCTCAAAAGTATAATTCTTTTTTTTGGTGTGGGAGACATGTTCAGTGGAGATAAGGTGCACTGTATTTTAAATGCAAATAAACACCTTCTGTGCTCAAAGTGAGGATAGCAGTGGAGATGCATGCACTGGGCACATTAATCTGAATGATAGGCAATTGGAAATAGTATATGAAATTGCAGTGTGTCATTTAATAAATATACCATATTTGGTCAGTTCCCAGAAGTCCCAGGAGTCTTATGAGAAAGTTTCATGTGTACGTGTCTAGCTCACCATACCTGCTAGTCTACACTGCCCCTGTATTCTTCCCTAGCTCCAGTTGTCCATTGGCAACATTTCCATTAGTTTTAGGTACAATCACACTTGGTCATCTTACAGCTCTCTGTCTGTCACAACATTTGTATGGCCATTGAAATAACTGCACATATGTTTTAAATGTGTGATATAGTTTGTCTGGAAAATACCTTTCTAAAATAAATATCTCTGATGCAGGAATTTCCTACAGGATTTATCTCATATGGAATGTGGATGCCTGAAGTCATCAACGATTTATACTGCTGACTGTAAGAAATCCTTCCATTACATTTGTGAAAAGGAGTTCACTCTCCCTGATAATTAAAGAAGTCTGGTGCTCAAACTTTTAATGTTTTCATTCTTAAACACCCATAAGGGAATAAAAAGGGTATTCAGTCAAACTAGAGAACTATGCATGGGTTATGAAGTATTATGATCTTTCTTTTTTTTTTTACTGTTTTTTAATTAATAGTTTATTGCCAAGTTGGTTTTGATATAACACCCAGTGCTCTTCCCCACAAGTGCCCCCCTCCATGACCATCACCCCACAACCCATTTCCTCCTTCCTCTTCAGCCCTCAGTTTGTTTTCAGTATTCAAGAGTCTCTCTTGATTTGCCTCCCTCACTCTCCCTAACTTTCTTTTACCCCCATCCCATTCCGTGGTCTCTTGTTAGATTTCTCCTGTTAGATCTATGAGTGAAAACATAGGGTATCTGTTCTTCTCTGCCTGACTTATTTTGCTTAGCATGACACCTCGAACATCCCTCAACGGGAAAAGTGTTTTTAAATAGGAAAATTACACATCCAAAAGTTAGGGTTTGTTTTTTTTTAAATGTCAAGAACCAATCCATCAGAGAATGTGAAAAAGTTTGACTCTGAGATTTCACATTTTAGAAATAATGAAAAGATCTTGATTTAAATAGATAATTAACACTTTGGCAATGTTCACAGTATAAGAGGTACTAAGTGATGAAGAAATTCTCTTAATCCACCTTGTCCTCTATTCATCTAGTTGCTGTCTCAGAGTCAAACACGTAACTAGATTATATAGTATTTCGGAAATGCTCTAGTAAATTACAAATATTCACATGCCATCTGCTACAGCAAATGTTACATAACTACAAACAATAGTATTGCTTCTTTACCTTTTTGTCAAAAATATAGCATGCATTGCAGTGCCTGGGTGGCTCAGTCAGGAAAGCAACCAACATCAGCTCAGGTCAAGATTTCATTTTTCTTAGGTTTGAGCCCCACGTCAGGCTCTGTGCAGACAGCTCAAAGCCTGGAGTTAGCATCGGATTCTGCATCCTCCTCTTTCTCTGTTCCTCTCCTGCTTCTCTCTCTCTCTCTCTCTCTCTCTCTCTCTCTCTCAAGAAATAAAGATTTAAAAAAATTAAAAATATATACCATGCATTTGTTCCATATCAGTACATAAGTAGCTGCAATACTTTTTTATAAACTTCTACAAATGTTACACTAATAAATATTTTATTTCCAATGGATAATTTGGTTTGTCCCAGAATTTTACACTTGTTTAAAAAATGTGTGAATGAAAGCACTTAATTTTTTACACTTGTTTAAAAAATGTGTGAATGAAAGCATATAATTTGCCATAGGGTGTACATATAGGGTAAATGATTAGTAGTGTAATTTCTATGTCTAAATATGTACACATTAAATTTTAATAAACATTTAATATTACAGTAGAGGTTGTACATCTCTCTCTGCAGACAGCAACATTCACAATTCCTGCTTCCTCACTTCTTTACCACCCAGTGTGCTATCAGTCTGTCTTTGCCAACAAAATCTTCACCTATTAAAACAAAGATTTATTTGTATCATTTAAATATAAAATGCCCTGTTATTTGTGATGCTGAGCATCTGTTTATGGTATTTCTTTCATTTACAGTATCTGTCCATGTTGATGTGGATTAATATCACAAACCTAAGTTTGAGCAATAGAAACCAGACATAAAATAGCTCCTCTTATAACATTCCACTTATTTATAAAATAAGTTACCCCACCAGAACTCACTAAGCTATTAGAAATGTGGACAAAAGTTTCTGCCAGATGGATTTATTCCTAAAAGTAATAATAAAGGGAATGACTAGTGTTTACTATGGTGCATAAACAATGTCCAAATTGCATTTCTTAGTGCTGATACCATGGAGTAAAAAATCTGGGTGCTGGTTCCATGGGTGTTGTATTGATTCCTTGGGTTGCCATGACAACTACCAATACCTAGGGGTCTTTGAACAACATGCATTATTTTTTTATTGTTGTGGAGGCTGGAAGTTAAAATCTCAAGAGGCAGGACCAAGCTCCGTTGAAAACTCCTTAGTTGACTCTATTGCAGTCAATTCTTCCTCGCCTCTTCCCAGCTTCTAGTGGTTGTGAGTGATCCTTGGTGTTTCTTGGTTTGTCTCTGTATCACCCCTATCTTTCCCTTGTCACCACAGGGCCTTCTTCTTTGTCACGGATCAAATGTCCTCCTCCCTATAAGGAAACTCACCATATTTGATTCGGACCATCCTTAAAGACCTCATTTTCACTTAATTACACCTGTAAAGACCCTAGTGCCAAATAAGGCCATACTCACAGGTAGTGGGAACTAGAATTTCAGCATATTTATGTTTATCTTTGTTTCTTGTGCTTTTGGTGTCCTATCTAAAAAAGTTGTTATCATGACAAATGCCAGGAGCTTTTCCTCTGTATTTTCTTCATAGAGTTTTATGGGCTCAAGTCTTATGTTTCTGTCTTTAATTCATTTTGAGTAAATTTTTGTGACCAGTTCAAGATAGGGGTCCTATTTCTGTATTCAGCATACGATTATCCATTTTTCTCAATGCCATTTACTGAAAAGATTATCCATTTTCCATTGAGTTTTCTTGGCTTACCTCCCAATATTAGTAGGCCCGATTGCATGGGTTTGTTTCTGGGCCCTTGATTCTGCTCCATTAGCCTATTTTTATGCCAGCACTACACTGCTTTGATTCTCATTGCTTTTGTGGTATAGTTTAAAATCAGAAATTGGGATGCCTCCAGTTTTGTTCTTCATTGTCAGGAATACTTTTGTGATTTCAAACAAATTTTAAGATTGTCTTCTCTATTTCTGTGAATAATGTCATTGGAATTTTGATAGGGATTGCATTGAATTTGTACATGGCTTTTTGTCATTGTATGTTTGTATATTCCAAAGGAACCCCTATTAGGCTGTTTGTTGGTAGATTTTTTAGCAGAAACTTTATAGGCCAGAAAAGAAAAAAAGGCTATATTCAAAGTTATGACTGACAAAAATGCTAAAGAAGAATAACCTGTCTGGCATAGCAATCCTTCAAAAATGAGAAATAGCTTTGTCATACAAACAAACGCTAAGGGAGTTCATCACCACTAGACCTGACTTACAGAGAAATCAGACAGAAGTTCACTAAAAAAAACAGAAGTCTTGAACAACAGTAGATACCAATGAGACTTAACATACATGTAGAGAACACTTTACCCACAACAGAATACACAGTGGTCTCAAGTACACAAAGAATTTGGTCTAAGATAACACACAGAATCTCAAGGGACCATCAGTAGTCAATGTAATTTTGAGAAACAAGACACAGTTGAAGACCTCATTCTTCCTCACTTCAAAACTTGTTACAAAGGTACATTTAACAAAATTGAGACCTTTCTTAAGTTATGATGGTTATGGTTCAATAAATTCATTGTGTGCGGTAAGCTTTGTAAGTTGAAAAGGCATTCCATACATCTAGCCTATGGAACCTTAAGCTTAGCCTAGCCTATCTTATCCATGCTTAGAATACTTATATAGCTTACAGTAACACAAAGTCATCTAACAATAGCCTATATAATAATGAAGTATTGAATATCTCATGTAATTTATCAATACTGTCCAGAAAGTGAACTGTGAAAATCGGAATGGTTGTATGGGTACTGAATGGTTGTAAGTGCATCACTTATTCACCTTCGTGAATACATGGCCTTCAGGGAGGCGTGGCTCTCTTCCACTGCCC
Organism: Suricata suricatta; assembly: GCF_006229205.1. Classification (NCBI taxonomy): domain Eukaryota; kingdom Metazoa; phylum Chordata; class Mammalia; order Carnivora; family Herpestidae; genus Suricata; species Suricata suricatta. Next base: position 94,658,081 of record NC_043709.1, read on the forward strand.
ATCTTTATGAAAGAGCATGGTACCACATATAGTAGCTTGGGAAAAGATAAAAATTCAGAGTTGAGAGTATGGTTTCTACTGAATGCATATTGCTTTTTCACCATCACAAATCAAAAATCATAAATTGGCACATCATGGTTCGACCCACTGAAAGTTCAGTTCTGTCAATAGAATGGTACTGGCATGAAGACAGACTTAGGGGCCAATGGAAGAGAATAGAAAGTCCAGAAATAATCCTTTGTATATATGGTGAAATGATTTTTTACATTTGTTTATTTATTTTGGAAAAGATAGGGGTGGGGATGATGGGCTGAGAGAGAAAGAATCCCAAGCTGGCTCTGCACCTTCAGTGGAGAGCCTGATATGCTAGAACTCACAATCATGAGATCATGACCTGAGCTGAAATCAAGAGCTGGATGCTTCACTAACTGCCCACCCAGGTGCCCGAGTGAAATGGTTCTTAACCTGAATGCAAAGACCATCTGTTGGTGGAAAAGTGTGGTCTCTTGGATAAGTATTGCTGGAAAAACTGGCTATTCACATGCAAAGAGTGAAGTTTGATCCCCTCTTTAGACCATATGCAAAAGTGACTCAAATGGACCAGAGACCTACATGTAAGACATGCCATTATCAAAATCGTAGTAGAAAAAGTTAGAGAAAACTTCATAACATTGAATTTGGCCATAATTTCTTGTGTATGACACCAAAACAGAGAAAAAAAGAGTTAAAACAAATTAATCAGACTACATCAAACTTGAAAATTTCTTGCATCAACAGAATGAAAGGCAACTTACAGAATGGACACAGTGGCAGGTGATGTATCTGATAGGGAGTGATATCTAAAATATATAGAGAAGTCAACAAAAGCAATGGAAATAAATATCCTGATTAAAAAATGAGCAGAAGTAGCATGCTTGGATGGCTCAGTCAGTTAAGTGTCCGACTCCCGCTCAGGTTCATGGGTTCGAGCCGCACGTCAGGCTCTTTTCTGACAGCTCAGAACCTGAAGCCTAATTTGGCTTTCTCTCTTTTTCTGCCCCTCCCCCACTTGTGCTCAGTCTCCTCTCTCTCTCTCTCTCTTTCTCTCTCTCTCTCTCTCTCTCAAAAATAATTAAACATTTAAAAATGAATTAAAAAATGGGCAGAGACCTGAAAAGACATTTCTCAAGGGATATACGCAAAGACCCATCATTGGGGAAATGAAACTAAGGCTACAGTGAGATATCACCTCACATACATTTAGGATGGCTTCAATGCAACACACAAACAAACAAACAAAAAAAGCCAAAAACAGATATACCAGAGCTAAGGTGGAGGGAGAGAAAATTGGAGGATGTTGGTCAAAAGGTACAAATTTTCATTTATAAGAAAAGTAATACAGAAATAATGTAAAACATGATAACTATAGTTAACTTTGCTGTGTGATACAGTTGAAAACTACTAATAGAGTAGATATGAAGAATTCTCATTATAATGAAAAAATGATATTTTAATTTTTCTTTTCTGTTATCTATATGAGATGGTGGATGTTAACTACTTATTGTGGTGATCATTTCACAGCATATATAAATGAAATCCTTATTTTGTGCACCTTAAACTCGATTATATCTCAATAAAACTGGAAAACCAAATAAAAGTGGTGAAATCTGAATAAATTCTGTTGCTTCTACCAATGTTAATTTCCTGATTTTATATTGCATATACTTTTTTACATTTTATTTTTATTTTTTAAAGTAGTTTATTGTCAAATTAGTTTCCATACAACACCCAGTGCTCTTCCCCACAAGTGCCCTCCTCCATCACCATCACTTCTTTTCTCCCCTCCCCCTTCAACCCTCAGTTCGTTTTTAGTTTTCAATAGTCTCTCAAGGTTTGCATCCTCTTTCCCCAACTCTCTTTCCCTCTTCCCCTCCCCATGGTCCTCCATTAGGTTTCTCCTGTTTTCCTGTTAGACCTCTAAGTGCAAACATATGGTTTCTGTCCTTCTCTGCCTGGCTTATTTCCCTTAGCATGACACCCTCGAGGTCCATCCAGCTTCCTACAAATGACCATATGTCATTCTTTCTCATTGCCATGTAGTACTCCGTTGTGTATATATATCACATCTTCTTGATCCACTCATCAGGTGATGGACATTTAGGCTCTTTCCATGTTTTGGTTATTGTTGACATTGCTGCTATGAACATTGGGGTACATGTGCCCCTATGCATCAGCACTTCTGTATCCCTTGGGTAAATCCCTAGCAGTGCTATTGCTGGGTCATAAGGGAGTTCTACGGATAGTTTTTTTTGAGGAACCTCCACACTGTTTTCCAGAGCAGCTGCACCAGTTTACATTCCCACCAGCAGTGTAGGAGGGTGTCCATCTCTCCACACCCTCGCCAGCATCTATAGTCTCTTGATTTGTTCATTTTAGCCACTCTGACTGGCGTGAGGTGGTATCTCAGTGTGGTTTTGATTTGTGTTTCCCTGATGATGAGTGATGTTGAGCATCATTTCATGTGCCTGTAGGCCATCTGGATGTCCTCTTTGGAGAAGTGTCTGTTCATGTCTTCTGCCCATTTCTTCAC
>NC_043709.1:94660749-94765409 GCF_006229205.1 Suricata suricatta
CCCTCGCCAGCATCTATAGTCTCTTGATTTGTTCATTTTAGCCACTCTGACTGGCGTGAGGTGGTATCTCAGTGTGGTTTTGATTTGTGTTTCCCTGATGATGAGTGATGTTGAGCATCATTTCATGTGCCTGTAGGCCATCTGGATGTCCTCTTTGGAGAAGTGTCTGTTCATGTCTTCTGCCCATTTCTTCACTGGGGTATTTGTTTTGTGGGTGTGGAGTTTTGGGAGTTCCTTGTAGAAGCAATGAAGAATTTTTAAAAACTTGATTAAAACTAGAAAATCTAACCTAAATGTCCACACAAGACTGATTGTATGAGTAGGCAGTTTCATTTAGGGACATTGTGATGTTCGACATAGTATTATTGGTAAGCAGAAAATGAGAACTACTTGAGATAATGGAGAATAAAAAACACAGATGAGTGAAGTGTAATTTATTTCAAATAATGACATTCTGGATTGAGCTTAAAATGGTGTTCCAAGTCTACTTGTACTGTCACTGGTAAAAGGTGAGGGACATCATGCTAAATGAAATGGCATTGCAGATCATGCACTACACTAGCTCCATTTAGGTGGACTTACAGTATGTAAACTGTTCTTACATAATATTGTCATATGTAAATCAATGTATAGTAGTATATGCAGTCCTGTAAAATATAAAAGTTGTCAATAATTAGCAAATACAAAATCATGCACACGGATATGGGTAAATTTCAAGATCAGTTTTCCCTATAGAGTGCAGAGAAAGGAGTTCAAGGTTCTTCCCACTCGATCTGGATCTACCGCACACAGAAAAATAGTATCTGTTCCATGTTTAAAGTTGGTACCTGTGTTTGTTATATTGCTCTGTGTGCATTCTCTGTGTTAGAAGTAGTTCTAAGGAACAAGATAGAACCTTGATAGAACTAAAAGGAAAAATAAAGAAACCCACAGTTGTAGCTGGAAACTTAAAACTGCTTTTTTAATAATCAAGAGATACATTCATAAAATCAGTAGGAATAGTAAAGACCTGGGCAATACTATCTACCAAATGACCTAAATGGCATTCATGGAATTCCCCAGTCAACAATAGCAGAATGCACATTATGCCAATTGCACATCAAGCATTAAAATATTTTTAAACCAAATTTAATCCATAAAGGTAATTTCAACAAATTTTAAAAAATTAAATCACGCACAATATGGTCTCAGTGGATTTACTCCAGAAACCAATAACAGAAAAATATTTTTATTTATTATTTTTATTCAATTTTATTTTTTTAACATTTATTTATTTTCGAGAGACAGAGAGAGACAGAGCACCAGCAGGGGAGGGGCAGAGAGAGAGGAAGACACAGAGTCTGAAGGAGGCTCCAGGGTGCAAGCTGTCAGCACAGAGCCGGATGTGTGTCTTGAACCCATGAGCCACCAGAGCATGACCATAGCCAAAGGTGGACATTTAACCAACTGAGCCACCCAGGAGCCCCAAAAAGTGAGATCATGACCTGAACAGAAGTTGGACACTTAACCGGTTAAGCCACCCATGTGCCCCAATAGGATAAATTTTTAAATCCAAGTTTGTTTACAGAGCAGGTAGAGAATTTATATAAAAAATAATACATTGAAAAGACATTGAGTGATAAAGGAGAGAATGTGAAATCTGTTCAGCATTCATTTTTAATGTTTATTTATTATTGAGAGACAGAGAGAGAGAGCATGAGCATGGGGAGGGCACAGAGAGGGAGAGAGACAGAATTGGAAGCAGGCTCCAGGCTCTGAGCTATCAGCACAGAGCCCGATATGGGGCTCAAACTCACAAACTATGAGATCATGACTTGAGCCAAAGTCAGACACCTAACCGACTAAGCCACCCAGATGCCCTGTGTAGGGCCTTATAAGTCATGTACCTCTGACTTAAAATCAACCATTTCTCCGAGGAGCCCAGATTTATTTTACTGGGTATTGGAATGATAATAAAAATATGACACTAAACTTTTTTTCCCTTTTTTTAAAATTGTCAAAACAAATTTGAGAAAGGACAAACTAGGAGAACTTATATTACTGTACTTGAAGACTTATACAAAGACATAATAATCAAGATATTGGTAGGGCACCTGGGTGACTCAGTGGGTTAAGTGTCCGACTCTTGATCTTAATTCAGATCTTATCTCAGGGTCATGAGTTCAAGCCCCACATTGGGCTCCATGCTGAGCGTGGACCTTACTTAAAAGAAAGATATTGATGAAAGAAGATAGATACTCAGATAAATGGAACAGAATAGAGAGTTTAAAAATAGATTCATGTAGTGCGCACACGGGGCGCACAGAAGCAAGGACGCAAGGGTAAGGGAATGAGGAAAAGAAGAGAGAGGCAAAGGATGGGAACGGGAGGGACAACAGGAGCGGTGCCCAGATTGCCATTTTATTTCTCACATGCAAGCAGTTTTATAGAAACAGCCACAACTAAGAGAAGGGTTTTTTCTAGACAAAACTTTTTCTGTTCCCACAGTTATTGTTACAACATTTTCCTGGGAACTGTACATCTCTTCTTATTGTTATTATAAGCGTGCCAAACTGTGAAGGACATTTGTACAATAACATCTCAACTCAAGAAGCTTGAAGGACATGGTGCAATAACATTTTAACTCAAGTGAATTAACCTCTAAGGACCTGGATCAGCCGCAAGGGCTGTAAGGGCACGAGAGCTCTGCTCCATCACACTCTCCTCACGGGCTCCTTGCTGCTGCTCACCACAGATTCATAAATAAATGGTCAGTTAACTTTTCACAAAACCATCAATGATATTTCAATAGGAGAATGTTGCTTTCAATAACTGATACTAGAATAATTAGACATTTATATGCAAAAGCTTAAAGAAAGGAATTTATACCATATATAAAAATTAGCTTGAAGTGGAGTCTAGAATTCAATATAAACTTACAGCTTCTAGAAGACCGCATGGGAGAAAAAAATTCAACCTCAGGGAAATTGAAATTTTCTTAGGACCAAAAACTCCTCAGTCATGAAGTTCAAAAAATGATTACACTTTATCCAATTTAAAACTTCTGCTCTTCGAGCACTGGGTGTTGTATGGAAAACAATTTGACAATAAAATATTATGGAAAAAAAATAAGTGTCTTTATAAGAAAAAAAAACTTCTGCTCTTCTTTTTTTTAAAATAATAGTTTATTGTCAAATTGGTTTCCATATAACACCCAGTGCTCCTCCCCACAAGTACCCTCCTCCATGACCATCATCCCCTTCCCCCCGCCCCCTTCAGCCCTAGGTTCGTTTTCAGCATTCAATAGTCTCTCATGATTTGCGTCCCTCTCTCTCCCCAACTCTCTTTCCCCCTTCCCCTCCCTATGGTCCTCTGTTAGTTTTCTCCTGTTAGACCTATGAGTGCAAACATATGATATCTGTCCTTCTCCGCCTGACTTATTTCGCTTTGCATGACACCCTCGAGGTCCATCCAGTTTCCTACAAATGGCCAGATTTCATTCTTTCTCATTGATGTGGTACTCCATTGTGTATATATACCACATCTTCTTGATCCACTCATCAGGTGATGGACATTTAGGCTCTTTCCATGATTTGGCTATTGTTGACAGTGCTGCTATGCACATTGGGGGACATGTGCTTTTATGCATCAGCACTTCTGTATTTCTTGGGTAGATCCCTAGCAGTGCTATTGCTGGGTCATAAGGGAATTCTATGGATAGTTTTTTGAGGAACCTCCACACTGTTTTCCAGAGCAGCTGTATCAGTTTACATTCCTACCAACAGTGTAGGAGGGTGCCCATCTCTCCACAACCTCACCAGCATCTATAGTCTCTTGATTTGTTCATTTTAGCCACTCACTGGCCTGAGGTGGTATCTCAGTGTGGCTTTGATTTGTTTCCCTGATGATGAGTGATGTTGAGCATCATTTCATGTGCCTGTAGGCCATCTGGATGTCCTCTTTGGAGAAGTGTCTGTTCATGTCTTCTGCCCATTTCTTCACTGGGGTATTTGTTTTGGGGGTGTGGAGTGTGGTGAGTTCCTTGTAGATTTTGGATACTAGCCCTTTACCTGATATGTCATTTGCAACTATCTTTTCCCATTCTGTCCAGCGAGAGGTGGTATCTCAATGTGGTTTTGATTTATATTTCCCTGATACTGAGTGATGCTGAGCATCGTTTCATGTGCCCTTCTAATCTTCTGAAAACTTCTAAGGACAATGTCAAGAGAATCAAAGATAAGAATGAAAGACTGAAGACAATATTTATAAACACATGTCTGAAATATCAGTATCCAACATATAGAGAATTTTCATTACTCAATAACAAGAAAATGATATAATAAAAGTGGGCAAAAATTTTAATCAATACTTTACAACAAAGATACGTGATTAACAAAAAAAAAGAAACACATGAAAATATGGTTAGAAGTATTTATTGTTTAGAAAAATACAAATTGAAACCAGACTTAATTATGCTACACCCTTATGAAAATGGTTTTAAAAGCTGACAGTATTCACTGTTGGAGGGACTCAAACAAATGGGATATTATACACTGCTGATAGGAATGCACGTCGGTATGGTCACTTTGCAAATGAAGTTTGTAGTTTCCCATTGATAAGGAAATTATGACCCAGAAGTTTCAATTTGCCAGAGAGCACATAGCTAACTGAGATTCAGATCTGATTCAAGATCCTCTATGCTTTCTAGGGTACAGGACAGTCTTCCTCTTAAAAAGGAAGGGGTCAACTGGAAATACATACACATTCACAGAGAACAATCATTTTAATGACAGGTGGCATTGGTTTCCAGACAAAACATGCATGAGAGTGACTGAAGTTTGCAGGAGGCCTTCCTAAATCTGTGCAAGTTGCAGAAGTAGGGCATAGAGAAGGTTCCTCTTCATCCTTGTCGGGAAACTGATACTCTCTTACTCCACAGTCCTGTGCTCTTAACGTGGCCGTCTCCACATGAAAGGGCAGAGGTGAGGGGTCTGATGTAGCTCGTTCTGGTGCACCCAATATTCCAGCATCATCTCTGCCAGGGGCTGGCATATTGGTACAGCCCATAAAAAAGCAAAGACATTCTGAAATGAGAGAGGAAGACTCTAGGACTTTGAGAAGTTGGGGTCTTTATAAGAAAGAATATTGTCTTTGTCTTTTGTCCTTGTACCTTATTATGAGGTGGTCACACAGGAAAATCTCTTTTCACAAATGAAAGGCCGGGAATTGGAACAGTGAGAAGCACTTATTCTGGTTTTTGTTATGCTTGCACAGTTTCCATCCTTTGGCTCTCTCCAGTTACGTATCCTGAAATAGGAGCATATAAATGATGTGAAATACACATTCATGAATGTAGACAGAATAGAAAATATTGGTCCAAAATTGAGGTGATGTATCTTTTCTTTCATTCTAGAAACTGTCCCTTTGTACCCGAGGCAATCCCAGGGTAACTGATAAAGAAGAAAGGCATGAAGTTTGAAAGCCTCTCTCTTTCCACATACTCATTTCCTGGACTTAAGTCCTTTGAAAGTGTGTGTGTGTGTGTGTGTGTGTGTGTGTGTGTGTGTGATGTGCATGTGTGTGTACACCTATATGTGTGTATGTACATATGCCTATATATGTATGTGTGCATGTTTTCCCTATCTACTTTCAGGTATGTAAATGCACATTTGTGATTACATTTGCAGAGAGGATGTTGAGTTATCTTCCCATTTCCACGAACTGCTGGCTCCTTTACGCGACAGTCCAATCCAAGTGAAATAGGACATCTGAGTTCGAATGAAGTTCTGTCATAAAAGGAACATATTCTATGAGCAAAAATCTTTTTATGTTTCTGAAATTGTGCAATAATCCTGTTATTATTTTGTTATTGTGTATAACAAAACACATAAAATTCATCCTGATTCTATTTAAATTATAAAATAATGGAATCTAATTTATTGGTATTTTATTAAATACAGAGGCATGAATGAGACATTAAAGAAGACTCTTAGTTTCACTGTTTATTTGAGTTTCCTTTCATAACTTACTCCTGTAGCTTAAAGATGAGTTCTCAGCAAAGTCTGATTTGTATGTAGGGGTGCAAGTGTAATAGATATTAAATTTTTTACTAATGTTGCTTTATATTTTTGTTGCACAAGCACTGTGCTTATTTCTTGCAAAACAGGCATCTTGAGGAAAGAGTCCTTAGTCCTTATCCCATCGGGTGAGGTGGTCACACAGCTGGCTGGACATTACTTAGTAAGTATAACATAACCAATACTCACCTTGTACTTTAATTTTTACAAAGCATTTGCACATGTATCATCTTACTTGATCTTCCTAATTGTATTATAAAGAAAATAGAGTCTTTTGGAGGGGGGTTATAATAGTTCATTTACTTCTTTATTTATTTGGAAATAGTTGACACACAATTATTGATTTCAGGTGTACAGTGAGTACAGTGGCTCAACTTCTCTATACTTTATGTTCTACTCACCACAGGTGTAGTTACCATAACAGCCAGTTTCATTAACTGCTCTTCACCTTTTCCAAGTGGGGAGACTGATGCTTTCATTGAGTTAGTCACACAAGAACATGTGAAAGGGGGTTAAATTGAGGGTTTCTGACTGTACTTTCTATTTCTCTTCATTCTGCCTTAATTTTCATCCTTGGTTTTTATTTTTCTGTTTGTCTTCTACCCCTTTGAGAAGACGATGAAAGCTTAGCCACTCTAACCAGTGATGTGTGCGTTTAAATAAAAAGCTTTGGCAATCAATTTCAGGGTTTGCAGATATGGCATTATTTCTCAGTGAAGATAACCTGTAGGAAGATATGGTTTCTAGATCTTAAAACTCGTATGTGGACTCTGTATAACTGTGAACCCCAAGTTGAGATTTCATATGTCAATAGATGCATCACCTGTGAGGAAGTCAATAGAGGATTAATGAATACATCTTTACAATGTTCTGAAATTTCTGTAAGCCTATAGAAAGGCTGAAGATAAACTCAGTTAAGGTACAGACACTCATGATTACAGCCAGAGTTACACAGGCTAACACTTCTCAGCTGTTTCCAGTGCTTCTATAATAATTCTGGTTAATATGAGTATAGTTATATAATATTTGTGAAAATGTGGCCACTATCCATATATATTATATAGTTCTCATCTAAGAAAATTACATTGTATTTTGTCATTTATGTGCTTATTAATTTATGCTGAACAAACAGATTTCACATTCACTCCTTTATCACTCTAATATCTTTTCATTATATTATATTTTTATATAAATTCTTTACCTGCTCTGTAAACAAATTTGGATTTAAAAATTTATCCTATTGGGGCACCTGAGTGCTCAATTGGTTAAGTGTCTGACTTCTGCTCAGGTCATGATCTCATTGTTTGCAGGCTCGAGTCCTGCTTCAGGCTCTGTGTTGATAGCTCAGAGCCTAGAGCCTGCTTTGGATTCTGTGTTTCTATCTCTTTCTGCTTGTCCCCCCTGATCATGCTATCTCTCTCTCAAAAGTAAACATTAAAAAATAAAAATAAAAATAAAAATTTATCCTATTAGTATTACAATTGCAATTTTCTTTTTTAAAATCTGAGATATAATGAACATATAAGATTATATTAATTTCAAGTGTACAACATAATGATTCACTATTTGCATGTATTAAGAAATGATCACAATAAATCTAGTTAACATCCTTACCATTCATACAATTTTATATTGGAGTAAAAAGGAGATTAATTCAGACTCTACAAGTGCCTTCTTTCTGGATTCCACATTTGGTTGGTTTTATTGATGATTTTAAAGTTCTTATATTTTTATAGCTATTTCAGAGCTGTTGAAAGCCAAGTATATGGACAGTTGGACTTGTACCAAAAACCGAGTGATACTTACTGTCAGTTAATCTGTATTTAAGGGGACATTTAAAAATTACCCTTAACCTAAATGTTAATATATATTAACTTTTTTGTGGAAACCAAAGCAGGCATGAGGTTGATTAGAAGCTAGTATGAGTTAATGTAATATGAGTTGTAATGAACTGATCTTCAATTGTAGATTGATATAGAGTTTTTCTTTTACATCAAGCTCAGCGATAATGCTATCTTTCTTGATTTTATTAGAGGTATAATGAATTTTCTCAGAGAGGCTGAAAATATATTTCTATGAAATTCTCAATATAAGGTATACAGTTATCTGTGATAAGTCAATATGTTTTAAGGGTAAATATTTTCTTTTTTTGAAAAAGTTTATGTATTCATTTTTAGACACACACACACACACACACACACACACACACACACACACAGTGTGAGTGGGGGAGGGGCAGAGAAAGAAGGAGGCAGAGAATCCCAACGCACAGCGCTCCACCTCACAAACTTTGAGGTTGTGACCTGAGGAAAATCAAGAGTTGGACACTTAACCACCCAAGCACCCCAAAGATAAATATTTTCTAATTGCTTCATGTTCGATTTCACATTTGCTATACTGTAGAAATTCTAATTGTGGATGAATTAGATGAGTTCAATGAAATTTTAACCTCATTTCAGTTGGTATGTCTCACTTTAACAAACCACTGTCTGGATCTATGTTAGCTTACTACTGAAAACTCTTCAAATGACTCAAATATTATTGAGAATAAGACTTAACCTACAACTAAGGGCTATACAAATACAGTGTGAGGTAGAAAACAGAAAATACACATCACCAGTTCGTTTTCATCTTCTATTTTAACAAGTGAAGCTCTCATACTCTTGCAGATAGTCTTACTCTCTTGAAATGTCTTGAAATCACGTGAAAAATGATAACATTTATCTCCACAACAGGACCATCGAGTTTTACATACGTCCTTCTTGTGTCCTTGAAAACAAAAGATGTCACGCAGAGACCACTTGGTGAGTATCCTCATAGGCACCCCTGGGCTGAGAAATTGAGTCCTAGTCAATCTAAGAACATTTATTTTATGAGACTGATGGGCTTCATTTCTGCTTTGTGAAAAGAGCCATGACTTGGGAAGAGGGTCACATATCACACACATCCAAAAATCTCTAGGAAAAACTTCTAACAAGATTGGTATTTTCCCTCACAGCCCCTGCTGAAAGGACCTCACAGTGGAGAGTGACTCCTCTGTATTTTCCAGACAAGAAAGATCTGTAGGTACAAAGCTCGTCTTAACATAATACCTGACTGTGGACCAGTATTAAACAGTGTAATAATGGTCAGAGAATGTGATAAGGGAGATCTACAAGTTTTTTTTAGTAGAAAAAATATTATTTTGAGAGATGGTGATGTAGAATAATATAATGTATACTGAAAAATCTAAGCTCTGGGAAATATTAAGTTTTTTCAATTAAATAAGTTTTAAAAATGGGACTCTAGTTAGTTTCATTTATAAGCAAACACAAATGAGCAGAAGAGAAGGAGATTGAGGGAAACAGAGAAGAAACCTGTTGGTCTCATTCTTTAATCCATGTCTACATACCTGTGTCAAGTGGAAACTCTGTGGTAGTCAGGTTTTCAACTGTGGACTTGTCTTGCTGGGTCCTGTTGTCCGGCAGAAGCATCTGTGTTTGGTTTGTCTTATGACCCTGGAAAACTTTATTTTATATCATTAGCTTGAGAGAAACAACACGGGACTGAATAAAAGGCAACATTATAATTTTAATATGTTAGTTAATGTTCAGGAATAAGGACCCTTTTTATTCCTGTGCAAATTATTTTTGGCAACTCTTCTCTGCATATGATTTACAGACTTACACTTTATTTAGTGAAAATACATTAATTAAGGACAGGACATCTTACCATACATTGATAATGCAATAGTGAGAAATTAAAAGTTTCTGTCTTTAAGGAACTCACTCACTGTAATGGAGATTGTACAAAATTAGAGGACTATATGGTGATTTATAGAAGAGCAAAGGTAATGAAGAGCTACTCTGAGAACATAGAAGAGGATTGGCTGACTAAAGGTAAGTTCCAGAATAGTGTGACAGGTCAGCCAGACCTCACATATTAGTGTTAATCTTAAAGTTGTTTTTTGTCTATTGATCACAAAGAGATAGGAAAATGAAAAGGGTAGATAATAAAATTCTACATTTGTGCACTCATTTTTTAAAGTAGAGAAATGGGAACAACATGATGTATTAACTTGGTTCAATTAGTCAGTACATCCAGAAGATATGCTGTGTATAACGGATTTTAAGGGTATAAGGCTGTAAAGGAAGACAAAAAGCACATCATAAAAAACCCTTATAGGGATGCTAAGTTATTAACATAAGAATTGCAGTCTAAATGTTTTTAAGTTCCACATTACACTTGTGAAATATCAGTAATGTTCATATTCTACTAGTTATGCCAATGGCCTTAATCATTTTAAAGACTGCTTCCCTACCCCAGAACTTGTTACTCCTTCAGTATCATTGATACGGTGTCTGTTTAGCTTTTGAGAGCCACTTAACAGTAAAGCCAAATGATCAGATTTCAAAACATTACTTGATTACTAAGTAAAGGATGAATACAAGTGCAAAGATACATGAATCAGGAAGAATAATTCAGAGGCACAATTTCTTTCTTGAATCTTTTCTGTGCTGCAGTCCTACAACTATAACATTACGAGCTATAGACTTGGCTGTTGACTTCAAACTCAGAAGTTCTTATACAGCTCAATGTTTCTTATACAGAAACATTTTCTGAACAGTTGATTTCTGAATGTATCTAAGGAATGTCCTTTCTATGCTTCTGTGAAAAGTACATGATAAAAACTTCCCTGAATGGTTACGTGGTTTAGTTTTTATTATTTTTGTGTTTTGGTTTATTATAAAAGGAAAAAAAGCAATATTTAATTGTTTGCAGTGTGACACAAGCTGTTTGTAATGCTTTATTATATGAATTCTTTAGTATTTGTAACAACATAGAATGTTGGTCCTGGATACATGATAAAAGTATCTTAATTCATTAATTTTGTTCAATAATATTTTTGTTGCAGTAAGCCCTACATCTCCCACTGCAGTATAAAGAGGTAATTTTCTACTAAAACTTTAAAAAATATTGATGATGAATGGTTATATTTTTATTTTTTCAATTTTTAAAATTGTTGAAATACAGTTGACACATAATTTCATATTACTTTCAGATGTTGACGATTCTATTCATTATGCTATGTTCACACAAGTGTAACTACCCTTTGGCTCTTTGCAATGCTATTATGATACCCTGACTACATTCCTTACACTGCATCTTTCATCCCCATGACATCCTCATTCCATGACTAGAATCCTGTCCCTTCCACTCCTCTTCACCCATTTTGCTCATCCATTTACCATCTTTCCCTCTGGGTCTGTTTCTGCTTTTTGTTGTGGGTACTTCTTTTAAAAATTCCATATATGAGTGAAGTCATTTGGTATTTATTTTTCTCTTACTGGCTTATTCCACATATCATAATACCCTCTAGGTCCAACTGTACTGTCACAAAAGGCAAGACCTTTTTCTCTTTTATGGCTGACTAACATTCAAGGGAATTCTTATGTACTGTTGCAGGCAATGGAAATTGGTAAATTATTGTGGAAAACAGTATGAAGGCTCCTCAAGAAGTGAACAATAGAAATACCATACAATCCAATAACTCAAATACTGTTTATTTACCCAAGGAAAATGAAAACACTAATTCAAAAAGGTATATTCACCTTTATGCTTATAGCAGTATCATTTACAGTAGCTAATAAATGGAATCAACCTCAGTGCCCATTGATAGATGAGTGGATATGGTGTGTATATGTTAAATGGAATATATATTTAAATTAATATATATCAGAATGTGTCTTTTATTTTTATTTATATATTATTTTTTAATATTTATTTTTATTTTTGAGAGACAGAGCATGTGTGTGCATTCAAGTGGGGGAGAGGCAGAGAGAGAGGAAGACGGAGTATCCGAATCAGTCTCTGCATTGTCAGCACAAAGCCCAATGTGGGGCTGGAACCCACAAACTATGAGATCATGACCTGAGCCTAAGTCAGATGCTCAACCGACTGAGCCACCCAGATGCCCCTAGAATGTGTCTTTTAAAGAGAACAAATGAATGCTTACACATCATACTTTACTTACTTTTAAGAAGAAATAAATATATTTCAAAAAGTATATAAATTATTTTTAAGATAAAAATACTCCTTTTAAGACCTAAACTCTTATTAATCACTGCTTTTTAAACCCAATCATTCATTTATTTCCACTTTTTTAATTGCCGTGTGATTGACACAGAGTGTTACTTCAGTTTCAGATGCACAAAAGTAATGATTCAACAATTCTATACATTAGCCAGTACTCATCAAGATACACATACCCTCAGTCTCTTTTTACCTCTTTCACCCAAATCCTGACCCACCTCCTCTCTGGCAACGACCAGTTGGTTCTTTTCTGTTTAAGAGTCTTTTTGTTTATCTCTTTTTTCATTTGTTTGTTCATTTGTTTTGTTTCTTAAGTTTCACGTATGAGTGAAATCATATGGTACTTGCCTTTCTCTGAACATTATACTCTCTAGGTCCTTCTATGTCATTGCAAATGGCAAGGGTTCATTATTTTTGTGGCTAAATAATACTTTCTTGTATATATATACCACCTTTCCTTTATCCATTCTTCAGATGATGGACATCTGAGCTGCTTTCATTTATTGGCTATTGTTAATAATGCTGCCATTATAAATATAGGGGGAGGGGCACCTGGGTTACTCAGTAGGTTAAGCGTCCGATGACCTCTGCTTAGGTCATGATCTCATGGTTCGTGAGTTCAGGTCCTGTGTCAGGCTCTGTACTGACAGCTCAGAGCCTGGGGCCTTCTTTGAATTTTGTGCCTCCCTCTCTCTTAGTCCCTTCCCCACTCATACTGTCTCTCTCAAAAAATAAACATAAATATAGAGGTACCTGCATTCATTTGAATTAGTGTTTTGTATTTTTGCAAACCCCAGTCATTTATATGCTATGTGACAATTTTTGCTATATTTTTACTCAATCCATATAATTATATAAGCAGTATTTTGTGTTATTTCTCAACTTAAGTAAGTTTATTTTAAAGGAAAAATCAATACCATCACCATAAGTGGAGTTCTATATTTTTTTGCTACAATGAATTTAAAGTAACCTGTAACTACTAAAAATTAATTATAGCCGTTGATCTCCAAATCTCAAGTTAAGGATATATTTTATATATTTTATTTTTTAAAAATGTTTACTTATTTATTTTTAGAGAGAGAGAGTTCATGTGCATGTGAGTGAGGGAGGTCTATAGAGAGAGGGAGAGAGAGAATCCTGGGCAGCCTCCATGCTGTCAGCGTGCAGAGCCTGATGTGGGGCTCAATCCCATGAACTGTGAGATGAGGACCACACCAGGTTTTGCCGCCCTCCAGTGTCTTTGTTCCAATGTCAGTAAATGTGGCCACTCTCGGACAGGGTCTGCCTGGACTTTTGTCTTCAGGGAAACGACATGGGCTCTACCACATTCACTCCAATCAGGGGAACCGCTTCTCCCCATGGTGCTGCCTGCTCCTAGGGACTTGTCCTACTTGCTCATCAGAGCACTGCCAGGCGCTGAGCTCCAAAACTTCAGACTTGTACTCCACAGAATCCTGGCAGTATTAAACCCTCTCCTTTGTCCCTATCAGTGATTTGGGGGAACAGATTTTTGTCCAGTCCCCTACAAGTGTTCTTTCTTTCTTTCTTCTTTCTTTCTTTCTTTCTTTCTTTCTTTCTTTCTTTCTTTCTTTCTTTCTTTCTTTCCAACTACTTTTGGGGGGACTGCTTTTCTTGCATGATCCCAATGCACTGCATTCTCTCCCTTTCCTTTCTCTCTCTGTGCCCTCTCCTTGTAAATTGCTCCTTAGCCTCCTTGGCTCCATGGCTTTCCACTCCCCCAGTTCACCTCTCTGCACCACATACCTGCCAAGTTCTCTGGCTCCAATTATTCAGATTGTTGCATTAATACTTAAATCAATTTCCTAGGTGTTCAAAATGATTTGATGCTGTAGTACAAAACTGTAATCATCAAGACAGTATGGTACTGGCACAAAAACAGACACTCAGATCAATGGAACAGAATGGAGAACCCAGAAATGGACCCACAAACATATGACCAACTAATCTTCAACAAAGCAGGAAAGAATATACAAGAAAAAAAAGTAGTCTCTTTAGCAAATGGTGCTGGGAAAACTGGACAGCGACATGCAGAAGAATGAGCCTGGACCACTTTCTTACATCATACATAAAACTAAACTCAAAATGGATAGATGACTTAACTGTAAGATAGGAATCCATCAAAATCCTAGAGGAGAAAACAGGCAGCAACCTGTTTGACTTCAGCCACAGGAATCTCTTACTAGACATTATTCCAGATGCAAGGGGAACAAAAGCAAAAATCAACTATTGGGACCTCATCAAAATAGAAAGCTTCTGCACAGTGAAGGAAACAGTCAAAAAAACTAAAAGGCAACTGACAGAATGGAAGAAGATATTTGCAAATGACATATCAGATAAAGGGTTAGTATACAAAATGTATAAAGAACTTATCAAACTCAGCACTCAAAAACAAACAATCCAGTGAAGAAATGGACAAAAGACATGAACAGACATTTTTTTCAAAGAAGACATCCAGATGGCCAACTGACACACGAAAAGATGCTCAACATCACTCATCATCAGGGAAATACAAATCAAAACCACACTAAGATACCACATCACACCTTTCAGAATGGCTAAAATGAACAACTCAGGAAACAACAGATGTTGACAAGGGTGTGGAAAAAGGGGAACCCTTTTGCATTGCTGGTGGGAATGCAATCTGGGGCAGCTACCCTAGAGAACAGTATGGAGGTTCCTCGAAAAATTAAAAATAGAACTACCCTATGACCTAGCAATTGTATTACTAGGTATTTATCCAAAGGATATAAAAATGCTGATTCAAAGGGGTACATGTAGTCCAATGTTTATAGCAACACTATCAACAATACCCAAATTGTGGAACGACCCCAAGTATCCATTGACTGACAAATGGGTAAAGGAAAGGTTGTATATATGTGTATACACACACACACACACACACACACACACACATACACACACACACAAAATAAAATATTAGCCATCAAAAAGAATGAAATCTTGCCATTTGCAACAATGTGGATGAATGTATTATTCTAATTAAATAAGTCAGGCAGAGAAAGATAAAAATTATATGACTTCACTCATATGTGGAATTTAAGAAACAAAACAGATGAACATAGGGACGGGAAAGAAAAATAAAATAAAAACAGAGGAGGACAAACTATAAGAGACTTGTAAACACAAAGAACAAACTGAGGGTTGCTGGCTGGGTGTTGAGTGGGGGGAACAGCTAAATGGGCGATGGGCATTAAGGAGGGCACTTGTTGGGTAAGCACTGGGTGTAAGAGATGAATCACTAAATTCTACTCCTGAAAACTTATTACACTGTATGTTAACTAACTTGGATTTGAATAAAATTAAAACAACAGCGACAACAACAACAATGATGACAGAAAAAAAGTAAAATGAGTAAAAGATACATCAGAAGCTTCTGAGGACTTTGTAAATGGTCAGTAATTATAATAGTGGTGAAGGTGGAATGGTTTCCTGTATAGAACTAGATATAGCTGTGGAACTGTCAGAAGACAAGCAGTAAAAATAGTAATTCCTGAGGTACCTGAGTGGCTCAGTCGGTTTAGTGTCTGAATCTTGATATTGGCTCAGGTCATGATCTCACAGTTTGTGGGATTGAGCCCCACTTCAACATCTGTGCTCCAGAGCACAGAGCCTGCTTGGGGGTCTCTCTTTCCTACTCCCTCTCCTCTTCCTCTGCTTGCGTGCTTTCTCTCTCCCTCTCTCTCTCTCAAAATAAATACCAAAAAAAAATTTTTTTTTGTAAAATAAATAGTAATTCCTAAAGCAGGAGATATTTGGTTTAGGACACAGATATTGATTAACTTACCAATGAATCCCAAGACTACAGTTGTTAGAAGGAGAAAGAAACAGAGGATTCCAAGAATCACTACTGTGGGATGCCAGAAAAATGACCCTGGAGAGAAAGTGAGACACCAAAAAGGTAAGCATAAAAAAAAGACTGAATTAAAGAGCAGGAATTTGAGGGAGGCTTTCCTGTAGTTTCAAGACCCTAACTCTTGAATGTCCTCAAACTGGGAATTATAAATTGAGAGGAACATTCATCAGTTGGAAACAATAGAGAACCAACAGTTACACATCTGTATTCTCCTCCCTACTCTGTTACCTTGTATTTCTTAGTAAGTCACTTACTAACTTTACAAAAAAATTCCTGATTCATCTCAATGGTTTAGGAATTCAAGGTGGAATATTAAATATATAGACTCATTTTAAAAATGAAAAAATGCTTCTAAGATATATCACTTTTTAAAATAAAAGTAGAAATCACTTTTACTGTTCCACAATCAGAATTTATTTCTTAGTTTGTAGTATCATATGTTTTCATACATATATAAACATCCGCAAATTCCTCATTGGAGTCTCATTACTGTTCTCATCATTAGGAAAAGCCATAGCCATTACATAGAAGAAATTAAAGGGGCACCTGGGTGGTTCAGTTGGTTAAGCCTCTGACTTCAACTCAGGTCATGATTTCATGGTCTGTGAGTTTGAGCCCTGTGTGCAGCTCTGTGCTGACGAGCCTGAAGCCTGCTTCGGATTCTGTGTCTCCCTCTCTCTGCCCCTCCCCAGCTTGCACTCTCTCTCTCTCAAAAATAAGTAAATACTTTAAAAAGAAGAAATTGTCATCATACATGAATCAAATAATGCTAATCAAGTGTTATTTCTTAAAGCATCATACACTTGATCTTAGCCAAAAGGCCGAGAAGTGATCTTAAAACATCATAGAATGAGTCAGTAGTGATACCAGGAGATTTAGTTGTTTCCAAACAAACTGAAAAGAAATAATTTCCATACTTGCCTCAGTTATAAATGTATGACTAAAGGACCCTGATGACTTTAGTTCTCTGAACTATACTAACCATAGATATTTCTTTTCCAATACAACTTTTTCTTTAGATTATAAGATACAGTTTAAGCAATCTTGTGAACCTGGATAAGCGAACTCTTACTTGGAACAGTAGCTTTTGTTTCATGTTACTTGAATCACCTATGCATCAGCTAAACAATGGGAGAACAGGGAAGCTAGGTCCTCAATGTAAACTTTACCTTTTTCTGTAGAAGGTTCTGTTTTTAGTATCTTTGTCTGATTGGAGTTTGAAGTACAAGTTGTCACTTTTGAGTAAACTGCCTTCTCTTTTATCTCTGAAAATTAAAACAGAGATGTGGTTACCATTTCATATTTATATTATTTCTAAGAAAGCATGCAAGTTAATTATGCGTGAGGACAGTTGACTGGATAAGATGTTTCCCAAATAAAGGAGATCTATGGAATTGTTTTCCACCTACTAGGTAACATCCATTAGGTAAATCTTTTAAATGATAGATAATTTAGACATAATGTGTGATGTGCTAAATCATAATAAACTTCTTTAGAAAAAAATGTTTAACAAGGAACAAAAAATAATATCAAAATTCAGTAAGGGGCGCCTGGGGGGCTCAGTCGATGAAACATCCAACTCTCGGTTTTGGCTCAGGTCACGATCTCACAGTTTGGTGAGTTCGAGCCCTGCATTGGGCTCTACACTGACAGTGTGGATCCTGCTTGGGATTCTCTCCTACCCTGTCTCTCTACTCCTACCTTACTCACCCTGTCTCTGTCAAAATAAAAATAAATAAACTTATTTTATTTTTTTATAATTAAAAAATGCCAAAAGGATTCATAAAAAAAGAATTCATTAAGGATTGGGGGAAAATACTCACCTTTTTTTGGCTTCAGCTTTTTAGAAGGAGGATGTTTGATATCCGAATATGTTACATGTGTTTCATTCATCTCTGAGAAGATACAATTCTAAAAGACGCAAAAAAAACTGACAGTTGTTTTTAAAGTAAGTTTTGAGGTTCTGCCCTTCCTGAGTTTCCTCTAGACCACTGAAATTATTATTTGGTGCCATTTCAGTGCTAATGTGTGATTTTACCTTTGTAATTTTGTCCCAAGAAAGCTTTTTGCTTCAGATTATTTTCTTTTATCGGTTATCAGCATCTCTCTTTGTTCATATTTATTTATTCATTTATTCATTTACTTGCATCTATCTTTAGATGCTTAGCAATTGTTATTTTGTTTCCCACCTGTGGTTTTCCAAATGTGGTATTAAATTAATTTTAAAAGATCAACAATGTTATGATCCTTGAAATATTTACACTACACTTAAAAATTGTCCCTACCCAGAATAATACACAGAAAATTTGTATGAGTCATTTGTATTGTAAAGATAACATTATATAATAGGGTATTCTAAAAGTTCTTCTTCATGATCTTTCCTGATCTATCGCTTTCTGATTTATCTTTACTCTTTCTGTTTTATGACTCAAAGGCAACTAGCTTCCCACAGTCTCCTAAAGGATTACTGTCATCTCTTCCAACATGATGTTAAAAATGAATACCCTACAATTAGGACAATTTGGTTTAGCTATAATCCAGTGTTGACTTATTTCCATAATACTGGGAGGCATAAGCTAAAAGCAGCCAATTCTCCTTGCAAATTTTTGAGGAATTAATTTGTTTCAAGTATTTTATTTTATTTTTTATGGTTATTTATTTTTGAGAGAGTCAGAGCATGAGTGAGGGAGGGACAGAGAGAGAGGGAGACAGAATCTAAGCACACTCCAAGCTCTGTGCTGCCAGCACAGAGCCCGACATAGGGCTCGAACCCATGAACCACAAGATCATGACCTGAGCTGAAGTCGGATGTTTAACCGACTGAGCCACCGAGGCAACCCTATTTCAAGTATTTTAAAATCAAACAAAGAAATGTATATGAACTAAAATTTTGAGTCCATGAAAACTTTAATAAAATTTCTTATGCTAACTGGTTTGCCAGTGTACCATCAAACACTTTTCTATATTTTAATTTTTCAGAGAATTATGCTCTATTGTTATCTTTTATAATATAATTGGAAAGATACAGGTCTCTGTATGTTTATAGTATTCACGTGATGATATTTAATCATTTCCAACCTGATAACTTTTCCCAAGAAATTATGCTCATAGAGAAAAGCATTTAAAATGTCTCTAAATATATTTACCAAGTCTGGAGTATATCAGAATGCAGAAGCCATATCACATAAATAAGCAAAGACTAGACGTGGATATGAAATAGAGAAACATTAATTGAATAATTAATTATTCATATCTTACCTTCACTGATGTGATCTTTTGCTCTTCAACTCACGTGGTTAATCCAAGAGATATCCTGAAATATTTGCCTAGAAAACTATAGTTGTATTCAATGGTAAACCATGAAAAATTACAGGAGATAGTCACCTTGCAAAATAATTATAAAATCTGAGCTGGTTGGCTTGTCTGTCTGCAAAGCTAGATTTGCTGGGCTGCTTTTTAGAAATTTTTATTCCTCATGATCTGTATACACAATCAAGTGGCACTAGTGGCAGTGAGACGTGCTGAGAGCAATGGATAGAGTTGGTGATACCTGCGTTGGTGCGGTGAGCTGCTGCTGGCACTGGAATCTGATCCAAACCGAAGAGGCGATCTCCGGGGGGCGCAGATGGAAGAGCTTCTTCTGGGCTCTATATGTTCTCTGCTCTTGTTACCCAATAGGCTTCAGTGTTGTCAGCTACATGTGAAAATGTGAGAACAGAGTTCATATTTGAACTTCTGGCTTCTCATCTGCATCTTTAATTATGGAAATAGGAGGGTTTTTTTCAACAAAGATGAAAGGGCAAAATAATTTAAAGGGCCATGCCCATTTTGCACAGAATCCAAACACGGCATGTTAAAAAAAAAAAAAAAAAGACCACCATCACCACTAGACCATCACCAACAAATACTTAGTTTCTAAATATACCTCCATAACAGGCACAAATCTTTGGGGTTCTAAATAGAAACTGTACTTAATGAGACACTGAACTCTACTTTCCAAACTAGTATAGTATCAATTAAGTGAAGTTCCATGAACACTAGTAACCCATCAGTCCTCACATTTATTTGAAAGAGATTTTGAATAATAAATTCTCAAGTCTTAAGGTAAATTGAGAGCCACTCTATCCCTAATTCCTTTAAAATATATCTAAATTCAATTGTTCTATCTTTTCATGCCTTACCCCCCCCCCCATATCATGGTATCTTTGCAGTCTGCTTTTAAGTTCATTCGAGCATAAACATAGAGTATACTTACACTAATTTTCATGTCTTACTGATTTCTGGTGCCCTTCCCCTCGAGTCTGTTATTATAAAGAACAGAAATACGTTAGCTCCATCCTTTGTAGTCTGAGTCAACATTTCCTATGGCACAATAAGTAAAGGGTGACAATGCAGGTGAAATCTATGGATTCCAACTCACTAGAAGAAGATTGAAAAAGTTTTATCTGTTTTTGTGTTCAGTAATCATAGAAAAACACAGTAAAGGGATCTATTTCACTGGTGGGTTTCATCCAAACAGAAAAACATTTGGGAGTGGGACGTCTGCGAATGTCTTCTTTTGAGTTCCTATCGGGAGAAATGGTGTAATGGGGAACCTGTATTGATATTAAAAACAAGGGTTTACAGAAGTGTTCAAACAGAATGGGCCCAATCAGAGGATAAATGGGGCAGCCTGGGAAAGAGTAATCCTATTTCTAGTTGGCCTATATGTTCCTTTTGGCTTTCAAACAGCCTTTTCTCATGTTTCTCCTGCTCTCACTGATTGCTAAAGACGTCACCACAACAGCCTTCTGGCAAGCTCAGCACTCAACACCGTTGTGACTGGAATATTAGACCCTGAAGTTATTTGCTTAGGCGTTAGTTGCTCATATTTGTAAGCCCATCAAATTTTTCCATTCTTCTTTGCTACTTTTCCTCTTGATAAAAAATCAATTCTCTGCCCCATTTCTTGATTTTTTCTTTTCATTACTATACCTTTTTATAGCATTTTATCTTTTTTAACCAATGATAATGGTAATAATTATTTTCATCACCCAGCACATGTGCCCCATTATTTCTAAAAATTTCACAGATTCTTTTTTTTTTTTTTTTAGTTTTATTGATTTATTTTGAGAAAGAGAGAGAGACAGAGAGACAGAGAGAAAGCATGAGCAGGGGAGGGACAGAGAGTCCTAAGCAGCTTCCATGCTGAGCCTCAAACTCACAAAACATGAGATCATGCCCGGTGCCTAAAACAAGAGTCAGATGCTTAAGCGACTAAGCCCCCACTAATTCTTTAATCTTTCATATTCAACATTGCTCTCTTAGTCTTCACAATGATTATGTTCCACCTTACAAATTTGAACACTTTATAAGAAGTCAGCACTACGCTAAACACTTTGCAGATGTTATCACACTTAATCTTGAAATAATATGAAGTTTCTAAAAACCAAATCACACTTTTTATTATTAGGTAATAATAAAACGAACAGGCATCGTTAACTTTTTGTTGGTATTCCTTTCTGTCTGCATTTCAAAAATAGTATACCTGTAGATAAACACAAAACAATCCTAAACTTACATCTATTCAAAAACCTATTATTTCAGGTAAGCCCTGGATAGCTGTTGAATAGCATCAAGAACCAAAAAAACAGGCTCAAAGAAATCAACATTTAAAATATGGAAAAGAGGAGCCTGTTAAGAGTGTAAATATTGGGAACAAAATATTTGTCCTCTATGCAGCATACTTATTCTTAAAATTAATCAGTGATACTACAATTTTCAAAATATCTTTATGCTTTATTTCTCTGATTATAAAAATTAAGAATCAGTTTTATATTTTTTGACTTCCCTTTATACCCTAACTACACTGCAAGCTTATTTTACTTTTGTTTTATTTAGTATTTGAATAACATGAGCTAATTAGTTGTTGCCATTCATTGTAAATATTTGCTTTTTGAAGAAAGAAGTGTTTTTCACTCTGTAAGTAGAGTGAAAACAAACTTTTAACAAGACAATAACCACTCAATAAAACACTTAAATATTAGGCAAACAGTAAGATCTTTGTTATGACCTTTTGCAAAATTATTGATAGATTTTATATCTTCTGTTTTCTTCAAATGATTAGCAGGGCTAAATGTTACATGTTGTTGCAGTAGAGTATTCCTTAAGTGTATTTTTTTAAATCAGTTGTTTCTTCATGCAAAATGAATGGACCTCAAGGGTGTCATGCTAAGCTAGTCAGGCAGAGAAGGTCAGATACCGTATGTTTGCACTCATAGGTCTAACAGGAGAAACCTAACAGAGGACCATAGGGAGAGGAAGGGGGAAAGAGAGCTGGGGAGAGAGAGGGACGCAAATCATGAGAGATTACTGAATCTGAAACCGAACTGAGGGCTGAAGGGGGAGGGGAAGAAGGGGAAGGGAGGTGGTGGTAATGGAGGAGGGCACTTGTGGGGAAGAGCACTGGGTGTTTTATGGAAACCAATTTGACAATAAACTATTAAAAAAATAATAAATCAGTTGCTTCTTTTATGTTAATTAGATTTACAGAAAAGGTGCAGATATAGTACAGTTTCCTTACAGTTCTCACCTAATTCCATAGTGTCATCTTATGTCACCTCAGTCAAAACCCCAAATACTCAACATTGATACATTGCTAATAAGGAATCTCCAGATTGTATTAGAATTTCATCACTTCTTCCATTAATATCCTTTTGGGTTTTAAAGATTCAATTGAGGGGGTGTCTGGATGGTTCAGTCAGTTGGGCTCTGACTTCGGCTCAGATCATGATCTTGTGGTTTGTAGGTTCAAGCCCCGCATCGGGCTTAGTGCTGACAATTTGGAGCCTGGTGGAGCCTCCTTTGGATTCTGTGTCACCCCCTCTCTCTGCTCCTCCCCTGTTCACACTCTGTCTCTCTCTCTAAAAATAAATAAACTCTAAAAACTTAAAAAAAATATTCAGTTGAAGATACATCATGACATTTAGTCACTATGTCTACTTTGATCTGTGACACTTGCCATCTTTTCTTGTGGTTAGGTTGTATATAAATATCTCTCAGTTGTAGTTTTTCTGATGTTTTTTTCTTGTGTAACCTGGAGTTATGGGTTTCTAGAATGGCTGTTTCAAAGGAGAAATCAAATCTCATCACTGATACATGTTATCCACATGACATCACTGAGGATATTACCCTTACTGCTTGAGTAATTTAGGGTTTGCCAGGTGTTTCCCTTGTGAAGTTACCATTTTCCACTTTTCCTTTGTAAAAGGTTATCAAGTCCTGTCTACTCTGGGAGAGGTTAAACCTCTTGAAAAGGAGTATTTGAAATGTTTCCATGAAGATTTATCTTTCTCCCATTTATTCCTCTTTTCTCTATTAAATCATTTATAATAGCATGGGCTCATGGATATTAATTTTTGACTTCAGTTATGATTGAATGCTGCTTTATTTATTTTGTTGGTTTAATTGTTCAAGTTTTGGACATCGGAGTGTTTTTTGGTTGCCGCCTTTGTGTGTGCCTTTAATATGTCCCAATCTTTTCTTTTTTTTAAAAAAAGTTTTTTTTTCAAGTTTTCATCTATTTATTTTGAGAGAGAAGTAGAGAGAGAACGTGCAGTGGAGGGGCAGAGAGAGAGAGAGAGAGAGAGAGTGGGGGGGACAAAGGATCCAAGGCGGGCTCTGTGCTGACAGCAGAGAGCCCGATGCGTGGCTTGAACTCACAAACTGTGAGATCATGACCTGAGCCCAAGTCAGACGTGTAACCGACTGAGCCACCCAGGTGCTCCCCCTCTTTTTCTTTGAGAGAGAGAGAGGAAAAGAGAGAAAAGACTGCATGAGTTGAGGAGAAGAGCAGAGGGAGAGAGAGAGCAAGTGAGAAAGAGAGAGAGAGAAAAAGAGAGAGAAAATATCAAACAGGCTCCACACCCAGCACAGAGCCCAATATGGGGCTTGATCTCAAGGCTTCGAGATCATGACCTGAGCTGAAATCAAGAGTCACATCCTTAACCGAATGAGCCTCCCAGGGTGTGTGTGTGTGTGTGTGTGTGTGTGTGTGTGTGTGTATTTAAGCACTTTATTACTTTCTGGCATTACAAAACGTTCGGAGCTTACCTTGTATTTTTTCTGCCCCATTCTTAGAATTAATCATTTCTCCAAGGAGCTCTAGTTCCTTTCACAGATGAATAAACTTTAGAATCCAGTATCTGGCGCTGGACCTGTGTGCTGCTGGTGGGGTTTCACTTCTTCCTGTCTTTAAGCTGACAGAGCTACATGATATACTAAACAATGTATACACACACACACACACACACACACACATTTATGTACCATCCATCTGTGTATATACTAAGCTAAACATGAGTACATACTTATGTCCCTGATTCTGATCTAGTGGCTAGGATTCACTGTCACCTTCCCTTGTTGCTAATCTGTAACTTGTCTCTGACAGGGTAGAACTTGTCTCCCAACAGCCACCGTTTATATACATTTTAAACATAATCTGTTGTCAATACCACACTCTTTTGAATATAGCTTTATAATAAGTCTGACATTAGGTAATGTATACTTTCCAACATTGTTCTTGTTTCAAAATTGATTTGGTTCTTCTAGTTCCTTTGCATTTCCATATGATCTTTAGAATCAGATTGTCCATGCCTACAAAAACACATTGCTGCCATTTTTACTGGGATTGTGTTGAGTTATAGATTAAATTGGGGGAAATTGACATTTACTATATTGGGTCTTTAGAATTTTTTTGACATTTATTTATTGTTGAGACAGAGAGAGACAGAATGCGAGCAGGGGAGGGACAGAGAGAGAGACACAGAATCTGAAGCAGGTTCCAGGCTCTGAGCTATAATATGAGAGGAAAATAGCTAGGCAATGTAGTCCACTACTTTGTTGTTATTTTCTAAGCACTGAAACTTGAGAAATAGTAAACTCAAAAATTTGTACAAGGCTGTTTTGATATGTATGTATATGTATGTGTGTAGGAGGAATTCATATTATAGCAACTCTAGTGTGTTACATGTAACCTAAATGATACAGATTTGTTTGGAGTCCTTGTTTAACAAATCATACTTTTTAAGAATGAGTGAAACACACAAAAAGGACATAAGTTATATCGACATAATTTTGAGATTAAATTTACGGTTAAAATGCCAATAATAGGTGAAGTGTCCTCAGAGACCGTGTCATTTGTATTTTATTGATCTTGTGTATGTACAGTGCTTTGTAGAGATAGCAAAATCGGAATTATTATATTTAATACATACATACCTAGTTAGTACCCTATTTTGTATACATTTTATGAATTAAAACCTTGCAGGGCATTTCAGAAAATGATTTACCAAATTAATTTAGTTTCTTCTCTTCAAAAATAGGTATCCCTAAATTGTTATAAATTTGTTTTTCTCAGAAATATCATTTTGAAGTTGAAAGTTCATGTATGTGTCTTTACTAAAGTGATTTGATGCTCCACTACTTTCTTCTTCAACACTGGTGTACTACTTTATTAGAGATACTGTCTTCTTATGGTTTCACTGGAGAAAATAGCAACATGGTCTGTTAAAATCTCTTTTAATTTTGGAAAGCTGAATCATCTGTCTCATACTTTACCTCAGTAGAAGCAAACCAAAAATATGATAGTCAAAATACCTAATTGGATGTTTAAATATTCTGCTGATAAAGTAAAGAAAAAAATTGGCACTAGGTATATGTTAAAACATTTTAGATATTTTTATAGTACAATATGGACTAATTTCAAACATAGCCTTGACACATTTTTGTATCACTCATTCAAAATTGAAGGTTTGAACTGCCTTTTCCTGGTTATACTACAAAAAAATCAGTGACAGTGGTCTAAGTATATTAATTTCAACATGTTTAGTCTACTTACCATTATTAAATATTTTAAATGCTTTTAAATGACACATAGGGAGCATAAACATGCAAATTAAGAGCGCATTTGTAATTTATTAAGGTAGATTTGAAGTGAAGCATTATCTTGAAATGCATCCTACTTTTAAATTTTTAAATGGTTGAAGGAGATTAAGTTGAATTGACTTAATACTGTATAAAGATGGCTATTTTTACTGATAAATTAAAATATCCCATAGCTTGTCTTACATGGGAGCTAGTAACTATTTGAGCAGAACTGAATTATCTCTATATTGGTTGGGCTGAGAATCTGAGTATTGTGGTTTCATCTCTTCTTTCTCCATGTCCATTTCCATAACCCTTGTGTTTCCTTCTCCAAGGATACATTCGATGAATTGGTCTATAACCCCCTCCTTTTTTTGCTTTTATTTTATGGAATTCTGCAAAATCTACATGCCTATTAACTAATTTACAGAATAAAATCCATTTTACATGCTACTACCAAGATGTAGATGGCAATCTAAGACACATTTGTTGATTATAGGAATGTGTTTTTTTTAATTATCTTAATGTTTTAAAATTATTTTTGAGAGAAAAGAGAGAGAGACAGTGCTAGCAGGGGAGGGTCAGAGAGAGAGGGAGATACAGAATCTGAAGATAGTCTCCAGTTCTGAGCTAGCTGTCAGCACAGAACCCGATGCAGGGCTCGAACCCACGAACTGTGAGATCACGACTTGAGCTTAAGTCAGACGTTTAACCTGCTGAGCCACCCAGGCACTCCTATAGGAGTGTGTTAATGTAGAACCACTCTTAACTATAGTAACATCTAAGACGAAGAAATCTTGAAGCTATTCCCCTGTTGTTTACCTTGTGAAATGATGAGGGTTATAAGGTTGTGTAATATTAGCTTTCCAATAAACTGTAAAATTATCTTAACAATTTATTTAAAATGTAGGAAGATGTGGTATATATATACAATGGAGTATTACATGGCAATGAGAAAGAATGAAATATGGCCATTTGTAGCAAAATGGATGGACCTCGATGGTGTCATGCTAAGTGAAATAAGTCAGGCAGAGAAGGACAGATACCATATGTTTGCACTCATAGGTCTAACAGAAGAACAGGAGAAACCTAATGGAGAACCAGGGGGAGGGGAAGAGGGAAACAGAGTTGGGGAGAGAGAGGGATGCAAAACCTGAGAGACTATTGAATACTGAAAATGAACTGGGTGTTGTATGAAAACCAATCTGACAATAAGCTATTAAAAAAAATAAATGCAATGTTCTTGGGGAAAAAATCTAGGATAATTGTAGTAATAAAAGATTACAAGAACAACAACAACAAAAAATGGTTCTAAATATCCAGAAGAAAAAGTAACATTTATCTGATATTGATTAGTAATTTCTATAATATTTTCAGTTAAATTATCCTTAGATATTAACTTTACTATTAAAACCTTAAAAAAAAAAACTTCTCTGATGTATTTATAGGAGAATTGGGCTGGCCTCTTGGTCCCTTCATGGACAATGGAAATTATACTTTATTTCTTATTAATGACATTAAATAAAACTAAAGGCCAAATGTCCTTTTCTTAAGTCAGTATATAAAATATCTAATAAAGTATGATGTGAATCATTGAATATGCTTTTACCTATTTCCCATGTTTTTCTTTTGTTTTTTTTTTGTTTCTTAATGTGTGTGGTTTTTTTGTGTGTTTTTTGTGTTTAGTTGTTGTTTTTGTTTTTTGTTTATTTTTTAGAATGCAAACTTTCTCTTTTAGAACTAACCTTAGGTCTGTTTCATAGACCACATTCTCTGTGGTAAAACATGAAAAAATGATTTAAATATAATGGTCAGGTAGAAAAACAGTAACAAAACATTGGCATTGGAATTGTCGCCAGGAAGAGAACTTAAACTTGGGTGAGATGATTCCCCTCAGAGAAGCCCATTTCCTGATAGGATCACACCTGTGTGCACCTTTCTCTCAGATACCTGTACCTGCTGCATCCTGAATAACGTCTTCATTCCTGAAAGGGAGCTCCAGAAGGTGCTATAGGAAATCTGTGGCAGGCAGCAAGTCTATCCATGTTGCTAAATTTTATGCTTAACTGTCAAAGGTGAAAAATCTGTTTCCTCAAGAATCTGAAAATCTAGTAGGAAAAACCAATGAGAAACATAATTGCATGCAATGTAACGAGTTTCATTATCTATCTATATATTTATACGTATATCGTATAAGTATACTACTTTCACTTAAAAGATTAAAGTAATCTAGTCTGAATTCCCTTCGATATTTCATCATTTATAGATTATTATCATAAGGACTGGATTGTCACATGAAATAGCGGGAGGTTCCTGTAGTTGGCATTTTTATTAACTGAATTTTGAGACTGATATGTACAAAATCTTCCTAGGTTTCTGATTTAGACAGAGAAATAACTGATGGTGTAGCTGAACTGAGTGAGTTTGCTCCTCACTGAATCACAAGGAGAGACTACAGGTCTCTCCAGGTGGAGGTGTTTTATAAAGGAAACATTATTTGCAGCAAATAAGGAGATCATGGGGACTTACCTTCCCAGATTGTGACTCCCCATGTGGGAGTGAGTGGGTTTTTTGTTTTGTTATTTTTTTTTTAAATTTAGAGTTAGAATGAATATTCAAAATGGGGGAATTCTGCCATCATCCCTCGTAAAGGCAAGCATAAGATTGCCCCGGGTAAGTAAAAACATGCTTATACATACATTCTATGTTGTTTTAATGAAGCTTTTGTTTCTCTTTGGGTAAAGCTTTTAACATTATAATGAGGTGCAAGTAGCTGCGAACACTCTGTGGTCTACCTGCTCTGTGCAGGTGTGAGCGGGTGGTCAGGCTCAAACTGGTTTGGGCCAGCGGGAGTGCATTGTGGTGTTTGCCTCTAAAAGTTAGGGTTAACAGTCCAGTGAAGAAGGGGGTCAGTGGGCTTCTTGCTGGAGACACTTTTAACCTCATTAACCCTGCGGGGCTTGGTTTCAATGGTAGGTGCAGGGTGGAGGTGAGGAGGTAGGCAAGAGAGACAACTTACTATGTATTCCCAAGTGACATCTTTTGTAAAACATATATCATATAATTTTATGTGTTTGGGAGCAATAGATTTTATCAAGGAAAGCATCTCAAAACTCCTGTTAATTTCTTCATTTTTTGTGCGTTTTTAATCTATTCTTAGTCATTTATACATTCCTAAACTATCTATGAAGCATTTGCTGTATTTTATTTTATGTATTGCTGTATTTTATTGAGCATAAGAGAAAGAAAATGTAAATTAGAGGAAAGTTAGATAATTATACATTTTTTGATCTACTAGAATTTTAGACATCACTAATAGATAATATAGTGGATTTTTTTTGTATTTTCCTCAAAATAGAAAGCATTCTTTTTATCCCACAGAGGCTTTTC
This sequence comes from Suricata suricatta, assembly GCF_006229205.1. Classification (NCBI taxonomy): domain Eukaryota; kingdom Metazoa; phylum Chordata; class Mammalia; order Carnivora; family Herpestidae; genus Suricata; species Suricata suricatta. Next base: position 94,690,066 of record NC_043709.1, read on the forward strand.
AGATGGACTGGAGGCTGTGTAAGATATGGTCACACATTGAAACGCATTGGTGGAGATTTTAAGTAAATGTGATAGCATTTTTTAATCTTAGGGTGAAAATAAGGCTGAAATTCTTCCTATTTTTATTCAGCTGTACTATAATTTCACATTCCTTATATCGTAAGCAATTACAGAGCCCTGGCAAATAAGTCTTGTATCAAAAGGAGGTGCAACTCATTAAAAAGAAGCAGTAATTTCAATTCATTTGTTCCATTTTTATCAGCATTAAATAGTGCATTGTAAGCATCCTATCAGGATTAGGGTAGGAATGCCAGATAAAATACAGGAAGCCCAATTAAAGTGCTATTTCAGATAAATAATGAAAATTTTTATAATGTAAATATTCCTCTGACAACTTTTTCATTTATCTAAAATTCAAATTTAAGTAGTCTGCATTTTTATTTGCTAAATTTGAAAACCCTATACTGATGCTATGCTAGTCACTATAGAGATTAGGGGAAATGTTATAGGCTTTGCCCTTAAGAGGTGTATTTACAACATAAGCACGTATGACAAGTGTTATATAAAGATCTGTGGGGAATTATCATCTTTGTCCTCTCCTGGTTTATAATTCAGAATATTTACTTGAAAATATTATATATAGAAAATTCATTTCAGGGCACTTAGGTGGCTCTGTTGCTTAGGCAACTGACTTGTTTACGGTCGATCATAGTTCTTGAGATTGAGCCCTGCCTAAGGCTCTATGCTGACAGCTCAGAGCCTGCTTGGGATTCTTGCTCTTCCTCTCTCACTGCCCATCCCCTGGTCACTTGTGCATACCCTCTCTCAAAATAAATTAACTTATAAAAAGAGAAAATTCCTTTAATATCTAGTAAATATTGCAAAAAAAAAAGAAATCTGACCTTAATTTTATGTTACTAATATTTTGTTTTGTAAAATATAATGAAAGGGTGTCATTCCAGGGTCAAGACAAGTTTTGCTCAAAGAATTACCCTGATTACAAAAGTTAGTCAAGAAATTCATCACAACAAAAAGCAAGATTTCTAGTCATCCTAGAAAGTTTTGAGAGAAATAATTCATAATTATTCAAATTCAGAGTTCACTGTAGGTCTGGCTGGAGTAAAAAAATAATTTAAAGTTAAGTGGCTTCAGAAGGACCACATATCCTTACCTTTAAGAGCATGTGTTGGATCATTTATTCTATTTTTTTCTTCCAACATTTTATTTAAATTCAGATTAGTTAACATACAGTGTAGTATTGTTTTCAGGAGTAGAATTTAATGATTCATCACTTACATATGACCCCCAGTGCTCATCCCAACAAGTGTCCTCCTTAATGCCCATCCCTCAATTAGCCCATCCCCCCACTCACCTCCCTTCCAGCAACCCTCAGTTTGTTCTCTATATTTAAGAGTCTCTTATGGTTTGCTTCCCTCTCTTTTTATGTTTTTTTAATTTAGGTTCAGGCCAGTAGGGCAATGGATAATGTGTCTGACTATGGATCAGAGGATAATTTATTTTAATTTATCATATTCTAGATGGGGAAGCTTGGCAAATGGCAACTGACTGAAATACTGATATATCAAAGCTACAAAACTTGGATGAGGATTTAACTATATTGACTCCAGTACATGTTTTCAAAAATTATTCACTTTTTTCCATTATATTGTATATTTTTTCAATTCAATTCAATTCAATTTAGTCAGGTACCCCTTAGATTCCCAATCAGAAAGTGAAGCAATTCTGTATGTTTAGGACTGTGCATAACTAAAACAATGGGCTCCTACAGATGACACCCTTAACTGAACTTAGGCAAAAGGTAATTAGAGAATAAAAACACATTTGGTATGCAGCTATGATTTCAGAATGAAAAGAGAAAAATGTACTAAGAGAAAAAAAATTGGAAAATAGTGCGTGTGCTGATATGAAAATGAAGGACGATGAAGAAATGATATACTGATTTCTATTTTCTTTAATAATTTAAATATTTTTGTTGTATGTTCTTACAAATGTAAAGCATGTTTCTTATAAAATATTAAAATAAAAATGATTAGACTACAGAGAAAATAAGCAACAGGCATGATGTACTGCCTAGTGGCTTCTCTTAGCAACATCTTAAAGTATATTCTTCCATTCTTTTCTATCCTTATATGCTTTTGCTTCACATTTTTTATTTTCAACTTTTATATATATATATATCATTTACAATGTATAATATATTGTATACTGTGTGTGTATACACACACACACACACACACACACACATATATATATATATACATACATACACACACACACAGAGAGTTAGTGGGGAAGAGGGGCAAAGGGAGTGAGACAGAGAGAGAGAGAGAGAGACCGAGCAAGAGAGATTCTGAAACAGGTTCCATGCTCAGCATGGAGCTCAATGCAGGTCTTAATCTCATGACCTTAGGATCGTGACCTGAGCCAAAAATCAACAGTTGAATGCTCAACCAACTGAGCCACCCAGGCACCCTTATTTGTAGACACTCTTAAATGTAACAGAACGTCCATACTGTTTTCCATAATGGCTACATCAATTTATATTCTAACAGTGCAAAAGAGTTCCTTTTCTCAACACCCTGGCCAACATTTGTTGTCTCTCCCCTCTTTGATAATAGCCATAGTCAGGGTTGAGGAATTATAATGGTTATGATTTCCATTTTCCAAATGATTAATGATGATGAGAACACTTGCATGTACCTGTTGGCCATTTGTATGTGTTCTTTGGAAAAAATGTCTATCTGGTTTTCTCTGCCTATATTTTAATTGGATTGGTTAGTTATTGAATTGTATGAGTTCTTTATATATTTTGGATATTAACTCCTTATCAGATCTGTGATTTGAAAATATTTTCTCCTCTTTCATACTTTGTCTTTTCACATTGTTGGTATTTTGCCCTGTGGTGGAGACACTTTTTAGTTTGGCATCGTCATTTTATTCAGTTAATTTCTCTACATGAACATTTGTCTGTGACATAAAGTAGATTTCAATATAGTGATTATATTGATTGTATTTCATTATATTAATAGGGAATTAACCAATCCCTCATTTATGCACACACATTGTTTTTGATATTTCTGGTCTTTGGATATAATACTGCTGTGGGTGTCCTCTAAGATAAAGTCTGCCCATAGCATGAATTTTTTTCTTTGTACTAAATGATTCTGCTTTTACTTCCCTATCTCTATTAGAATTTCTTTAAAAACATGATAAATGTATTACATGTTTATAATGTGAAGCTAAATAATGAAGCTAAGTTTTTCCCCTCCCTTATAGTCCCACTTGCCTATGATCACCAGTGTAATTACTTATGTTCATATGAATTAAATAAATATATTTACTCATATTATTTCTTCTTTTTCTTCATCCTCGCCTTCTCTTCCTCTTGTTGCTCCTCATTTTCCTTCCACTTTTACCTTTCCTATGCTATGTAACTGCCCCTTAGTCTGCAACTTGATTTTTGTTTTTAAACCTTCTTTTGGTTTATTCTTTAAATAATTCTTTCTTTATTAAAAAAATTTAATGTTTATTTATTTTTGAGAGACAGAGAGACAGAATACAAGCAGGGGAGGAGCAGAGAGAGACACACATACAGGCTCCAAGCTCCAAGCTGTCAGCACAGAGCCTGACCTGGGGCTTGAACTCATGATTCTCGAGATCATGACCTGAGCTAAAGTCAGACTCTTAATTGGTCAGGAGCCCCAAGAGTACTTTCTTTCTTTATTTTATTTTTTTAATACATTTTTTATGCTTTTTTTATTTTTGAGAGACAGAGAGAGACAGCTGGAGCAGGGGAGGGTCAGAGAGAGAGGGAGATACAGAATCTGAAACAGGCTCCAGGCTCTGAGCTAGCTGTCAGCACAGAGCCCGATGCAGGGCTCGAACTCACGAACCGTGAGATCTCACCTGAGCCGAAGCCGGATGCTTAACCGACTGAGCCACCCAGGTGCCCCAGAGTACTTTCTTTAAAATGCATGATTATATAACTACTCATGTGGAGAGGTGATTAATGATATCAAATGCCTACAGTATAGTTACATTTATTTCATTCTAACAGAATGAATGGATCCATGAATGGAATATTATATCTGCCTATATGTTATTTTTTCATATTTGCATATTATAAGTGATATTCAAATATTAATGATTAATAGTTTTTCCTTTTCTCCACTTATACTTATCTGAATCCTGATCCAACGCAATACAATCAATTTTTTATATTTAGAGTCAGAAAGTAAACAAAATAAAAATGATTACAATACAGGCAAAAAGTTAATGTATGATATCTTTTGATTAAGTCTCAACTCTCTCCATCCCGAAAGTTACTGAGACCTTTGAGTGAAAACAGTAATGTTATAATATTCTCATTAGCCAACCAACCTTGAATTTCATATGCTAAAAAATAAAATGCAATATATTTTTAAGATTACTTGTAAGACCATTCTGAGTTGGACATAGAAGAATGGAAAACATGACAACCTCCTGTGTCTAAAGTATCTTATGTGGTTTCAACCAGACTGACCTAAATATACACTCGTTTTTATGAGGTCAGAACACCAATGATGAGAAAGAGTCTTATACCTATTTTTATTTATGTACCATATCTATTTCTATTCAGTACAAATATTTGTGTTTTTCATCTGAGTTCAATTAATAGCACACAGTGGCTTGTTACTGGCTACCCAATTTTATTTCTATGAATAGAACGTTTTACTTGAAAAAAATTAGTGGAGGGGGTTGGTACCAAAAAACCTGAAGCCAAATAGTCAATATCTAGATCTATAGATTTTTATTATGTGGCCTAAATCTTCAATAGCCATTTATTATAGGGTGTCATTTAATCTATCTTTAACAGATATCTGTTATTTCCAATATTTTCTTCTTATTCCTCTGGCTGTCTAGACCCTTAGCTCCATGTACCTATGTCTTCCTTCAGTAATACTTAATTCTCATGAAAATTTTCACTGGGGACTACTTATTTACAATTTTTTTTATGGCAGTGACGTTTCCTAACTTATTTTCAGAGTATTCCTTGCACAAACCAGATGCTATTAAAAGGCTTGTTAATAGGAACAATTTTTATTTTTGCAAAACTATTAGAAATATATCCAGTTGCTTTCACATTTCCTCTGTGGTTTTTACCAAAGTTAGTTAGTATCATACAACTGTAGGTAGCTGCCCTGCTTAGGGTAGGTAGGTCTGTACCTTTCATCAACTCTAGGAGGATAGCAGCGGAGCCAATCTCTTCATTCACCTGCCACCATCTTTGTGGGCTCCCTTTCACCACTGGGCTGAAGGAATCATCCAGAAGCCTTCATAATGTCCAGTGCTGCAGACTCTCAGCCGCTTCCAGGTATCTTTCTTTTTTATTCAAAATTTTAATGAAAATAAAATTTTAATTATCTTTGTCTATCATTACTGACAGTTATGATTATAATAGGTGCATACAGACCTTATATTTTCTTTAATATTTTTCGGGTATACTGCAAGGATGCTTTTAAATGCAATTAACAGAAATAACAATGTGTTTCCTGGTTCAGCCTTAAGTGTGATCAATCATGTAAATAGTTTTAGCTGAGTGGGCTGTTGGATGGAAATGTGATTTGAATGTCTCTGATTCCACTACTACTATAATCATTTTTCTAACATGTTTTGAAAATAGTAACAAATCTCTTAAATTAGGTCCTAATCTCATTTGCTTTACAAGATCATAGATTACTGGTGGGTGGGAGATAGGCTGGATGGGTGATGGGTATTAAGAAGGGTACTGTTGTGATGAGCACTGGGTGTTTGTAAGTGATGAACCACTGATCCTACTCCTGAAACCAATATTGCATTGTAAGTTAACTAAATAAAATTTACATAAATTAGAAAATAATTAATTATGTATTTTTTATGTTAAAAGAAATCACAGAGCAGACAGAGACAATTGTGGACTTGGACCTTCCTCTTCCTCCTCCTCCTCCTCCAGAGGATGAATGGGACCCAAATCCTGAGTCTACTAACATGAATGGTACAGTATATACACCAGATTTTATGGATTTATGTTTTCTCTTTGTTATCATAAGGTACTTCACCTGATTTTACTTTTCTCTAGATGTTACTATTTTAAAATTTTACAATTTAGAGAAAATATGGAGATTCAAATGTTTTCAAAATGTATAGAGAAACAAATTAAAAGCATGTTTTCTCACAAAGAAGTTTGAAAATTTCATACATTAAGGAGAACATTCAAAGATAAAAGAAGCCATTTGTCCAAATTTGGACATTTCCTGGCACGAATTAGAGAAATTTCAACATGATCAAAATGCAAAATTTAAAACGTGATCATGATTCAAACTTGAGGAAATTTTTAAAAGACAAGAAAGGTAGAACCTGCTATATGATTGCATCATAATGAAACACTAATAGAGCAGGCTCTCTCAGCTTCAACACCACTGACAGATTGGGCTAAATGACTTTTTGTTGTGGGGGATGGTCCAGTGATTGTAGGGTGTTTACTAACATCTCTGGCTTCTACTCACTAGATACCAGAAGCATGGCCCCTCAGTAGCCCCTGCCCCTCAGTTATGACACCAAGAGTGTCTCCAGACATTTACAAATGCCTCTGGTCAATAACCACCATTACATTACATTATTCTGAAAGTTAAAGGGGAAGTGATTTGGAAGTTAGTTATTAACATAACCATTCTCTTTGATGGCAACATTTCACCTTATTTCAGAAGTGCAATTCTTCAGAAGTATAAAAACCATTTTTAAAAAAGCTAGAATCTATGTGTTAGTTCAGAAGGAAATAAATATGTCAAGGAAAGACTGTAAACCATGATGGCTGCAAGTTTGGTTTCTAAAATGTGGCGATGTAGCATATTATTGTTGTGAAACTGAAGAGATTATAGATGTTGTGTGGTCTAAAACCAAATATCATCCAGTTGAAATATTTCCCTAGATTTATTATAAAGTAATTCTTTCTGAGAAGAATATACCACTAGTCAGAAAGATCACAAAAAGAATTCTATTTTAATAATAAGAGAGATTTAAAATAATTAAGCATTTCTCCCATCTGATTATATTAATGAGGATAAGATCATCTGAACTGAAACTTTATACCTGTTATTTAAGAGTATTTAATACCTGTATGTAAAATTTTCATCTGGCCATGACCAAGCCAAGACCATGCTCAGGTTTGATGACTGGCTGGGAGAACTCACATAGACACTCATACTTATAGCTAAGATTTATGACAATGGAAGGATACCAAGCACAAACAGCAAAGGGAAAATGTACCTGGAATGAAGAATGGGGGCCACTAGGCCCAAGATTACAAGGGTCTTTTCTCAGTAGAGTCACATGGGTCACATGAATTCCCCAGCAAGTTGTGACAATGTGAGCCAAATGTTGCCCTCCCAGGAGACTCAATAGAGAATGGGTGTTCACGGTCGTTATTGGGGCTGATTACATTGATGACCTCTGGCTGGCATTTCACAAAATTCCAGACTTTCAGAAGGAAAGAAGGAGTTCATCATGAGTTCAGGAATATATCAACAACTGTTGTGGAAATCCTCTTGAAATCTAGGTTCCCAGAACCCAGCCAAGGGTTACAAACAGACCCTTTAAAAGGATGGTCGTCAGGTTTGCTATGATAACTGGTTTCTGGGTATCCTCTTAAACAGCTTTTTGTTCTCTTCTCATTCAGCTGAAAAATCCACAGTAACTCATACACTGGACAGTATGTCTCAGAAACTTTGGGACCCTGTAAGAGCAATAGCAAATGGATAGTAATGGTATTAGCCTTTCAAACAAGAGGGGCTCAGAATACCTCTGACTGTCATTCACTCTGTTTCTTAGCTTCTTCTATTCCCTTTGATCTGTATGGAATCATTCCTGTGGTCCTGGGAATCTTCAGCTTGCTGCTTTTGGTGTTATGTGGATTCTTTGGTTATCAGTGTAAGTCTGATTAATTAGGGGAAAAGATTGCTCAGATAATCATATTTTTTAAACTGTTTTCAGATAATAGTTTTTGGTGAATGTTTTAATGCCATAGTAAAAAAAGAACAGGCAAAAATGATGAAATTAGCACAACGTTTTACCACATAAAATAATTTAACTTTGTGAGCTCTCCATAATTGCACATATTTTTCAAGGAGGTGATATTATTGCAATTACTGTAGAGATATTGATAGCAATGGTTATAGTATTATTATTATTATTTGAAAAGTACAACTTGCTAAGAAACAGGCTCAATGAATTTACAACTGCATTTACTTTGAAAACAGAAAATAACTTCTTTTATAATTTGCTCAAATTGTCAAAGTCTCCAGCAGCCTAAATTAGATCAGCAGAATGTTTTTTATTACTACTAACATTATTTACAACTGGTGATTTAAAAGTGTTTCTCTTTGATAACATCAGCCTGAAACTCAAAATTCTATAATTTGGAGCAGACTGTGAAATTCTACATGTTCAATCAACCAGTCATGACCCCAAAAGATTTATTAAAAAATGTTTATTGTTTTTGTTGTCTGTTTTGAAGTGTATATTTTTCTATTAATAGGAACATGTATTTAAAGTTATAAGGAAATTGGGTTGATTTTTTAGATTTAGGCTTGGACTTTAGAAATACTAGTGGATAAATGAAAGTGTATTTAGTCATATTTCTTTTTAAAGTCTTGGAAATTATTTATGGAGAACTTTATTAAGGAGAAAACTATAAAAATTATATCTTATAATTGAATATACCATTGTTTCATAATTAAGAATGTGGTTTATATATATTCTTGTTCTTAGACTTTCAAACTGTTTCGACATCAGAGACCAAGATGAAGAGCCTTAATGAATTGATTGAGTCTTTTCAAAGCAAAGCAGAGAAATTTCTTCATGTCCAAAATATTCTTGGCCAAAATAAAGGTAATATGAGAGCGAGAATACACTCTCTTTACGGAATGCTAGATCGTTCTTCTTGTTGCAATCCTAAAATGGCTGGTTGCATAATGTAGGAGGAGCTCTCTAACACAACAGCATGGCTGTTTTGATGGCTTCTTTCCTCTGAGTTCTTCACATCATCTTCTGAAACTGAGTGTGTCATATATTTATGAGACACAGCTTCTGATATTAATGAATTAGCTCATTCACTCACTTATTCACCCACATTTATTCAATGCACACTAAAAGCCAGCCACTAGGCTAGTGATCAGTATGAACCCTACCATTGGGAGGCTCAGGAGAAAGCGTACAAACCAAAAATAAATCAAAGTGTCCAGGTGTGCATAGGGATATGTGCAAGATGTTCAGGGAGCATAGACATGGAAGAATTTAAATATCTGGAAAGTCCTGGAATTGTCATAGTTTCTAATCTCTATTGAATAATTAAATCAACCATTTGGGAGTCCATTAGTGATAGGTTGTGTTAAAAGACTGGTTTCTTTCTTTTTCTTTTTTTATTGAGATATGCTTGGTGGTGGGGGTGGTGAAATGAAGTTGCTTTTACAGCACCAAAGACTTAATCATCCATTTCCTACATAAAAGGTAGCTACTTTTTGGCATGGACCTCAAGCATATTGTAGTATAGAGGTGGAATTTAAGGAAAGGTATTAAGCAGGCTGTGTTGTAGCTTATGGGCAAGTAATAAATTGTATCATGTATCTTGAATGTATCATAGATAAGCTGCTATATAACGATTGCCCCTTCAGATAGCTGTGAAATTAGGTGATTAACTAGTTGGTACTTAACCTTCTAATTTCTGTATAAGTCTAATTACATGAAATAGAAGTGGGGGTTTTGATTTTTTACTTTGCTTTTCTGTTTGGAGTGTCATTGCAACTACTGTATTGTACATGATGGAAAATAATTGCATACGTTAAAAAAATAAAGTAGACATAATTCTCATTAAAAAAAGAAAAAAAATAAAGTTATCATTAAGTGCTGATCTCTTAAAAAACAAACAAAAAACAAACAAACAAAAAAAGAGATATGCTTAACATATAACACTGTGCATGTTTGAGGTATATGACATGTTGGCGCAATGCATTTATGTATTGCAATATGATTGCTAAAGTAGCATATCATGTCACATAATTATCATCTCAATTTTTATTGAGAACAATTAAGATCTAGTGCCTTAGGAGCTTTGAATTTATGTGTAGTATTATTGATCGTGATCACTAAGTTGTGCACTTTAAAAGACTGGTTTCTGAGCAACTGATTATTTCAGCTGAAGATAAAGTAATTCTGAGAAGAGGAGAGCTGACCGAGATCATTGATCTGATTTGCCACTTGATAATTTCATTATTATGACTTGGTGATTTTCATGATTATAATTTCATTATTTTGACTATATCTGATGTAATGTCTATTCTCGTATATTATTAAGTCTTATTGCCCCATGTAGAAACCCTAGAGTGGCTGCAAAGCCAGAGGGGGTCTCTCATTGAGGCTTTACATGAACTAAATCAGAAACAAGGTAATTTGGGAGTGAAAAAATTCCGAGTTGATAATGATTCTTAATAACAGTCTTATGTATTTTAAAAGGGAGAGGTGAGACGCAGGCTCTGGCAGTCTGTGGGTTCTGAGGTGTCAGTATTTTCTTTCCTGGGCACACGCGCTCAACGTTCGTAGCAGTGCTACTAAGGAGTCCAAGTTATGGAAAGACCCCAAATGTCCATTGGCTGGTGAATAAATAAAGAAGATGTGAGATATGTGTATGTATGCGTGTACATAAATATACATAGGCACATATATATGGCTATATATATGTGAGATGTGAGATATGTGTTTGTATATGTGTATGTAGATGTGTGTGTGTGTATATATATATATATGTTTCATTGTAAAGGGCAATGAAAAAGAATGAAATCTTGTTATTTGCAACAATGTGGATGAAACTAGAGGGTATTATGCTAAGCAAAATAAGTCATGAAAGAGAGACAGATATCATATGATTTCACTCACATGGAATTTGAGAAACTGACCTGATAAACATAGGGGAAGGGAAGGAAAAATAAGATAAAAACAGAGAGGGAGGCAAACCATAAGAGACTCTTAAATACAGAGAACAAACTGAGAGTTGTTGGAGGGGAGGTGGGTGAGAGGATGTGCTAAATGGGTGATGGGCATTAAGGAGGGCACTTGTTGGGATGAGCACTGAGTGTCATATGTAAGAGATGAATCACTGGGCTCTATTCCTGAAGTAAAGACTACACTGTATGTTAACTAACTTGAATTTTTAATAAAAAACATTTTCTTTTTTAGGAGACAGGTGTGGATCTCCTCTGAAACAGTGGGTTCAATACAATGACCACTGCTACCATCAAACCATGGAAACGGTTTCTTGGTTAAACTGTTCTGATCTTTGTGTCTCTTTGAATGCTGCATTTTTAAAGACAGACGGGAATAGATTAAAGGTGAGATTGTATTTTCTTCTTTACTTCTGGGATGTGAATATAGTAGGCACCCGTCAAAGGAAGTGTTGACCTGTGTCTCTGAAAACAGAGAAAGGAATACTCTCTTGCTTTGTTTTTCATTCCTCTTTTCCTGGTGTGCTCCACTTCAGCAAACCTTTCTTTCCTGGAGAAACATTTCATTTGCTGTTCTCTCTGCATGCAATGTTCTTTTCTCATGTAACCATGGACTACTTCACCTCCTTGAAGTATGCATTCATTCAGTTATCACCTTCTCAATGACCTGCCACAACACCATTTAAAATTGCAACTTATACATCAGCGTCTACCCTCAATCTCCCACAGAAGCCCTTCTCTGTACTCCTAGTCCTGACACTGCTTTAATTTTTCTTAGTTTCCTTTCCCTTCCCTTCCCTTCTCTTCCCTTCCCTTCCCTCCTCTTCCTCCCCTCCCTTGCCCTTCCCTTCCCTCCCCTTACTTCCCTTTTTCCTTTCCTTTCCTTTCCACTACTTATTTTAACTGCAGTATAGTTAACAAACAGTGTTATAGTAGTTTCAGTGTACAACATAGTGATTCAACAATTTTATATATTCATCAGTGGTCATCATGATAAATTACCTTTTTTCCCCAAATTAACCTTATTCTATTTAATCCAGTGACTGAATTAAGGAAATCATCCTTTATTTTCTGATAAGTGTGCCTCTTTAATCCGCATCACCTCTTTCACCCATCTCCCCATCCCTCTCCTCTAGTAACCACCAGTTTGTTCTTTGTAATTGAGTTTGTTTTTTGGTTTGTCTGGGTTTTTTTTCTTTGTTCATTTGTTTTGCATATTAAATTCCACATATATTGGAAATCATATGGTGTTTGCCTTTCTCTTACAGCCTTATTTTACTTAAAATTATGCCCTCTAGATCCATCCATGTTGCAAATATCAAGATTTTACTCTTTTGTGGCTGAATAACATTCCCTTATACATACATACCACATCTTCTTTATGTATTCATTTATTGATGGACACTTAGACTGCTTCCAATTCTTGGCTATTGTAAATAATGCTGCAATAAAAATAGAGGTACACATATCTTTTCAAATTAGTGTTTTTGTATTCTTTGAGTAAATAGCCAGTAGTACAATTACTGGGTCTTAGGATAGTTCTATTTTTAATGTTTTGAGGAACCTCCGCACCATCCTCTACAATGGCTGCACCAGTTGCATCCCCACCACCAGTGCAGGAGGGCTCCTTTTCCTCCACATCCTCCCCAACACTTGTTTCTTGTGTTTTTGATTTTAGCTATTCTGACAGGTATGAGATGATATCTCACTGTGGTCCCCTGCTCTAATTTCTTTTATGGCAGTTGTCACCTTCTTACATATCATTTGTATACATGTTTACTTCTATCTGTACCCAATCCCCCAAAGTAGGAATCCTCATTTTTGTTCAGTTAAGAGAAGTAATTCATTTTTGCTGTGAGGTGACCTCTTGAATGTAAAATTTTCTATTAGCAGTCTTTTCTTTTTTGTGTGTGTGTATGTAATTCCTGGTTTGTGAAAAGCACAGACACTGCAGAACTGAAATACTTCTTTTTTTGATGTTTCCCTTATCCGTGGACATATATAGACTGAAGTATTTTTCTTTTTATGATTCTTTACTTCTCACTTGACACAAATTCCTATTTTACATCTCTAATGAGCTTTTAGTATTAATAACTTTATATATTTTTTGCTTCCATGCAGAATATCATGGAATTAATTGCAGTAGGTCCTACTTGGCTTGGCCTGTCTTACAGGGAAGAAGATAATGAATGGCTGTGGGCGGATGGCTCCTCTCCTTCTCCTGGGCTGTAAGTTTCCAATATATAACTCAGTTCCCTTTTTCTTTCTCAATGGCTCTTGGCGAAAGACCTTGAGGAAATAAAGATGACCAGGGACAGAATTGAGACCTTTTTCCCCTTGCTTTTGTTATTTCATATTACACTGTCAGCAATTCTATAAATCATAAATTCACTTAAGTATTTTATAAATAATGTAAATATGTCTCTCTTATTATAGAATCTGATTAACTACAATTTTATATAAGAAAAGTAATATGGAGAAGAATACTATTATATGCAAACTTTAGGACCTCTATGTTGCTCTTATGGGAAGAAGTATAGAATTGTCACTCCTTGGCCAAATAATTTGAGTCCTTTTATGGTTTTAAGCACATAATGGTCAATCAAGATCCAGAAACATTACATTAGATAGCTATGAAAAAATATGTACATATTATATGTTATATTGTATAGTATAAGTTATATTCTTCTGATGTTTAGTGAGACCATTTTTCCTATAACCTATAACAATACTTTTGACCATTGTATCATATTTATTTTTTAGTTTCTGGAATGGTTTCTTATATATTAAGTGTCTAACTTCTCTTTCAGACATCTTACCAGTTCTTCCCTTTAGTAATTTGCCATCTAAGTTTATTTGCCTTTAACATGTGTCCAAGATGTTAACATTTAGGCATACAGAGATTATCTTTATCTATTTGAAATTTGTTTTGACATATAATGGAGAAAGCTGAAGAATGTATATATGTGTCCACATATAATTATAATTATATCTGTTCCTAATATGTATATTTCAGCAAGGTAACCAATTGTCAGAGTACTGTTTAAATGATTCATTATTTTTTCATCGCTGAATTTAAGGTCATATTTTTCATACACTAAAATGTAATATTTAAAAATTTTAACTCATTTAATATGTCATTTAAATATTTCATAGTAAATATTTTAATGTGTAAACAATCTCAAATATTTTTCCATCTTGCCTGTACTATTGCTCCAAATTATGAGGCTATGCTTATTTTCATGGTTGATAATTTTATTTATTACTTTTTATTTTTTTAATGTTTATTTTAAAAGAGAGAGGGAGACAGAATGTGAGTGGGTGGAGGAAGGGAAAATGAGGCAGACACAGAATGGGAAGCAGGCTCCAGTTCCTAAGCTGTCAGCACAGAGCCTGATGCAGGGCTTGAACTCATGAACCGTGAGAGCATGCCCTGAGCCCAAGTGAAGAGTCAGATGCTTAACTGACTGAGCCACCCAGGTGCCTCAGTTTTTATTACTTTTTCTGATTTTAAAAATGAATTTTATTGTTCTTCCTTTGCCAAATGAAACACCATATTTTCTTTGAAATAACATTCTTTCATTTTGAAGTATTCAGAAAGGCCAGATATATCTCTGATGTATTTTTATTATAAGTGCCCAAATAAGGTTGCCTTATAAGCAATGTCATTTTCAAGTGAAAAATTATAAAAGATAAACGGATTTAATACCTCCGTCTCAAAGTTGGCCTAAGTATGTTGTTTTTTTAATGAAGACTTTGATATTATTATATCAGGTTTCTTATGTGATAATGATCTCTTTATAGAGGTTAATCATGTTCCCACAATCACAATAAATTTCATTAATCTTCTGGAGAACAATGAATTTTGTAAACATGATTACAACAAAAACATGTTTTAATAATTTTAGTAACCAGACTAAGGCTGACATGGGATGGCTTGTTTGATCTTTATAATTATTAGAATTTTGTGACTTGAATGTTCTCCTCTACTTCAAGTCTTGTACAATGTTGATACCTAGAATACTCAATATGTATGTTAATTAATGATTGGAAGGATGTATAAAATATTTTGGCAATTTATTTTTCCCAAAGAGTTCAGAATTCTTTATTTTTTCTAATTGCATTGGCATTTTGAAGAGGAATGTATTATTCATCTAATATTTCAGTAGATAGACTTTACTTTTTTCCAGACAGTACTAGACAATCAATTTTACTGCAGAGTTGAGAAAGGTGGTTTTATTGACAATGACCTAAAATGCCCTAGAGCTTTAGTTAAAAACTAAATTCAACCAGAGTATTACATGGCATCTGCTGGTTGGCATTTATGTCAGTGGTGATTTTATAAATTGAAGTACACATTAAAGCAGAGGGAAGCATCCTGACATATTATACACACACGTGAATGTACATATATACATTCTAAATTTTATTATTAATATTGGCTGACTTTCTAATATAATGTATTTGCAAGCAAAATATCCTTCCTCCAACTGCAGCTGTACATGCATAGTTGAATGGTTTCCATCATGCTGATCTGTTTTAAAACATAATTTTATATCCCAGGTCATATGTTCTTTCATGCTATTGTCATAGTTTTCCAGCCAGATCATTCTTTCTTTTTAAACTTGTGTGTATTTTCCTACTTGTAAATAATTATCACATCGTGCCTATCTTATCTATTCTGTAAATGCATGCATTCTTCATTCAAGAGGGAGAGTGTCTTTACTGCCTTGAGTTCTTGACAGCACTACATATGATGAATTTCATATAGTAGTTCTTCAGTAATGATATTTAGTTCACACATACTGAGTATGGCCAGTGACCCGTGTTTTCTAAATTTCTCAGGGGTTTACCAGAGCCAAGTCTGGATTTCCAGGGAAAATGTGTGTATGTAAATGCACACACTCTGGGTACTGCTAACTGCACCATGTCTTCTTCATGCTTGTGTGAGAAGGCTGTCTGCTAAAAGTCAGAAGAGGAAAGTTATGACACAAGCTTTGAGGCTCATATCTCAAGAATATTCCACATTCAAGGTCTGCTTGTCTTTGTTCTACCATTTTTTCATGTTATTTGTACTCTTTTTTTTTCTCATAGCAGAAACTGTTAAATGACTCTATGACAGAAGAAGACAAAGTCTAGAGTTTTAGCAGAAATATCAGAGTAGCACCGAAAAGTTAGAAATTCAGAACCTGTTTTATTTCATGAAAATTATATAAATGAAGTAATAAGCATATTATTTGTCATGACTACTTATTATATTTTAAGTCTATTTATTCATTTATAGTTGTGACCCTGTGGAAATAAACTTTTAGAACAAATACAGTGGAAAATATAAGTATTAAGTGATTTAACACATAACATAAAAAGGATGTAAAGATACAGAGGTGTATCAGTATTAATAAAAGGCATAAAATTAAAAAAATAAAATAAATCTCTGAAATCACCTATTTCCCAAATTTCTTTCAGAAGTCTTCCTAGTAGATTTTAATATCAAGTTCACTTTTATCTTCAATGCTTGCTTTTCCTCTTAGTGAAAAGACTATTTTCTGTCAAAGATTACTTTTGGGGGTGCCTGGGTGGCTCAGTCAGTTGAGTACCCTACTCTTGATTTTGGCTAAGGGTTGTGGGATCGAGCCTTGCATTGGGCTCTGTGCTGAGGGTGGAGCCTGCTTAAAATTCTTTTTTCTTCCTCTGCCTCCTCCCTTGCTCACTCACTCTCTCTCTCTAAACTTCAAAAAAATAATAATAACAAAATTTAAAGATAAGCATTGCAAGACAAATCTGGGTAGGATGAAAAGCGCCACATGATCCTGAATATCTTAATACTTAAATAAAACTCAGTTCTTTCCAATCCTGCTTGTGTACGTGCTGCTCTCTCTATCTCAAAATAAATAAATAAATAAATACATAAACACATAAATAAATACATAAACAAATAAAAAGATTACTCGTGAGTAGACTCTGGATCAACTCCTGACTACTCCTCAAACTGTTTCAAGTTTTTATGCTGTTAATGCTCCCATCACATACATGCAATCACTTCCATTTAAAATATATTACCCAATGTCCATCAACAGATGAATGGATAAAGGATATGTGGTGTATATATGCAATGGAGTATTACTCAGCAATTAAAAGAATGAAATCTTGCGATTGCAACACTGTGGATGGGATGACAGTGAAATAAGTCCAAGAAAGACAAATATCATATGACTTCACTCTTATGTGGAATTTAAGATGCAAAACACATGAACATAAGGGAAACAGAATTAATACAAAACAGGGACAGGGACAAAACATAAGAGACTCAAATATAGAGAACAAGCTGAGGGTTGCTGGAGGGGTTGTAGTGGTGGGGGAATGGGGCTAAATGGGCAAGGGACACTGAGGAAGACACTTGTTGGGGTGAGACCTGGGTGTTACAAGTAGGGGATGAATCACTGGATTCTGCTCCTGAAATAATTATTGCACTAATGTTAACTAAGTTGGATGTGAATTTTAAAAACTAAAACAAATATATTACTTCCCAGGGGCACCTTGGAATGGTGAAGCATCTGACTCTTGATTTTGGCTCAGGTCATGATCTCACGGTTCTTGGGTTTGAGCCTTGCATCAGGCTCCGTGCTGATGGTGTGGTGTAGAGCCTGCTTGGGAGTCTGCCTCCATCTCTCTTTGCCCCTCCCCTGCTCACTTTCTTTCTCTCTCTCTCAAAATAAGTGAATAAACACTAAAAAATGTATATGTAAGGGACACAACTTAGATTTAAGGGAGAACCAGGAGAGCAATCCCAATGGGTTTCTAGAAAGACATCTCAAGTTGCTTTTTGAATATGTTGCAAGTCAGTTTCCAAGAGAAATGGTGTCTGAGACAGAGGTGATTGTATCGAAAATGCTCTTGGGACCAGCACTTTGTGGGAAAGGATAGTATTGGACCCAATGAGCTGTAGTGAACTCACAATCAACTTCAAGCTTTAGCCAACATCATGGGAATCTCTGAAGCTCAGAAGGTCCTTCAGAATAATCCCCAGTGGGGGTGAATGCCAAGCCTTGATCTCTCTCGTATCTCCCAGACATGGGATGCAGCTGTCCAGTAGGAAGGGTAGTGACCCTGGGTGATGCAGATGTCTTTAGCTGAGGGCAATGCTTCTGGGTGGAAATCTCAGAGCTGTGATGCATCAACATTCCTGAAGGGCGGATCAGGGCACAACATAGCATTCATGACAGAATAAAGAACTCAAATCTGAAGGATTGAATTAGAATTGGCCAGAAGTCAATGTTATGCATAAGAAACTTTCAATAAAGAAAACAGCACATAGAAAGGAATACTCAGTAAGTAATCACTCAACTTTTGACGGAAAGGAGATGGAATAAAGAGGGGCTCTCTTTTTTGTCTATTTGAATCAGGTGTTTTGAGTTATAGATTAAGTCCAGTGGTATAACTGGACATCTGGTTGGCTGATGGCTCCACTCAGTGGGGAACACAGGAGGAAGAAAAAGTTTCTGGGAGTCCAGAATGACAAATTTTAGGTATAATAAATCTGATATATCTGAAATATCCAGCTGATAACATGCTCTAAAATCATAGTCACTTGGTTTAGTGAGAATAGAATACTCAGACCCTTCTGTTTTATAAACTTCTCTTTTTAACTCATGTGAACAATCAACAATAGAGCAAATATAGCTTAAACAAAAATTCTCATAAAATTAGTTCTGCAATTGAACTTTACGTTTAGCTATAAAAATAGCTTCTAAAATATACTCCCAAGTGAAATAGAAGCAAATGAGGGGAAAAAAACCACTACTGAAAAGTCCTCTTCTACAAATTCAGAATCTTGTTGCTGTTAATGCCTCTCAGCCTGTGAATGGATCAGAGAGAAAGTAAACGCACACACACACACACACACACACACACACACACACACACACACAGTGAATAGCACGGAAGTAAGAGAGCATATGATGGTGTAGTTCTTCCCTGGCCCTACCACAGTGCTTTGTTGTTCCAAAACTCTCTGTGGAAAAGATCGAAGAAGGGACCTTGGGAGATTTTGAGGGACTTACCCTGACGTAACAGTAAATCAAAAGACATTTTCTCTTCAGCATTTCATGTCTCTAGTCCCAGCCAGAATTATATTAAACTTTTTGGTAAATAAATTATAATCTACTTTTCTTATTGCCATTAAAAAACCATTCAACAGCAGTTTTATTGAAAACAGAACACAGCAAAGAGTGGAAGAGTGGGTGTGAAAATTTTGTGAGCATCAAAACATCATTTTGTCTATATTTACATAGTTTGCACATTTGGAATGGAGTGAAAAGCAATCATGTGTTAATCAGTTGGAAACCAGAATGAAAGCCACTCTACTACAATATATCACTTTCATTTCTCCGTGACAAGATGTTGAGATCACACTTGGCTATCTGCTTGTGCAACCGATAGCTATTTTGCTGATGAAGTGTGGAGGTACAATGCAATTTATATACAATACAAAAATACAAAGTCAGCAAAATATAGCTGACAATCTCCTTTTACTAGTAAGGATTAGTAAAGGAGGGTCCTTCTAGAAAAGAAGATCTAGCACCATTTCCAAGCACCAGCAATATTGAAATGAGGCATATGGATAAATGGAGCCACAGAAGAATGTACTGTTATATAGTTTTGTAAAAGAAAAGAATGAGAAAAATTGATATCTTAGGAACTTTTGGAATACAGTATTTCAAGAGTGATGGAATGATAAATATGCTGAATACTAAAGAATATCCATTAGATTTGGCCACAGGGGTATGATTTGTGATCTTGGCTTTAGTAGTTTTAATGAAATGGTAGAAGAACAAAAGTTCTATCCATGTTGTTGCAAGTGGCATGATTTCATTTTTTAATGGCTTCTAGGGGAAGTAAGTCAGACTGAGTGAGAGGTATGGTTTCACTGATATGTAGAATCTAGAAAAAACAAAAAACAAAACAAAACAAAACATAACAGAATAAATAAACAAAATGTCTGATGGCGGACAGAGGGAGGATGAGCAATATGAGGTAAGGAGAGTGGGAGATACAAGCTTCCGAGTAGGGAATGAACAAGTTACAGGGATGAAAGGCACGGCATAAGGAAGATGGTATTGTAACACCACCACATGGTGACAGATGGTGGCTGCGCTTATGGTGAGCACAGCATACTATGTAGACTCGTGGGATCACTCTGTCATATACCTGGCACTAATGTAGCGTTATATCAACTATACTCAAAAAATGTTTTTAAAAAGAACAAAAGTTAGGTTGCAGTGGCTTATGAGATGGAGAAAGGAAGTTTAGATAAGTTTTTTTTCAAGATGTTTACCTGTAAGGAGAGATTCATTGGGCAATACCTTGAGAAGATGACGGGTTTGGGGCAGATTGACTTATTGGTCACCCAACATCCTCTCTAGTCAGCAGACTTCTAAACCAATATGGTCACAGTGGTGTCTTTGTTTTTCTATTGTGAGATAGTTCAGGGCTTAAATAGTTTTAAGGCTTTGGTAAGAGACAATATTGACGACATGGTAAGGTATGTGAACAAAAAATGGCTATTTTATGTGGAAATTATAGTTGCATGCTGACTAAATACTTTAACTGAAAAACATTTGCAACATTTAGTAGTTTGTCTCCCCTTGGAATTTTCCAGAAAGAATAGTTGTAATGGCATGGTCACATTAGTCACCAATTCTGGAGTTGTGCTTGCTTTTGTTTAATTGAAGAAATATTAAATGAATATGTGTGAGACCTTGGTTTAACTCAATGCCTATAATGGTATCTTATAGATGATTAAAATTGTCTTATTTACTCCTACATTATTAAGCCAAATATATAGCTTCCTTTTCTGTTTTTCATTTTTCTCTTACAGCAAAGATCATAGTTGCAATTCACACAGTAAAATCAGTTCTTGATTGCATTTGAAAGAGAGATAGCAAAAAAAAAATTAATGCACAAATGCCATGAAATTAGGACATAGTCAAATTGCCCAAGGATTTTATAAACCCAGTTATATTAAAATAAACTCAAGAAACAGTTTTATAAGACATGTTGTATATTTGGCCTCTGCTTTAAGGACCTAAGAATATATATGGAAGGTAAACTCATGGAAACTAGAAGATTATAACTTCAAAAAAACCACCCAAGTCAATGAGTTGATCCTCTCAGACTCCATTTTGTTTACCTTTGTTTTACAGGGAAATATGGAGGGTGTCTGGGAACTGAGGCTATCATACTGAACTAGCTGAGTATCACTAAAGAAGTAACAAAACTTCAGGGATCTTCTCAGTTTCTTCCTCAAAAATATTGATTGAGGGCTCTCAGTCAAGAAAAAGGGAATGGAAAAAAGCCTAGTGCTGTGAGAACTGGACACACGCTTAAACTAAGAAACACTTTTATGGACATAGAAGATTCTTCAAAAATGGCTAATCTCAATGTGAAATTGCAATTAAAATGGTAGTAGTGGGTTCTGTGGGACAGTAAAATTCTCCGTATTTTGGCATATCATTTGCCAAGGAAAATCCATACCATTCTATCTATCTATCTATCATCTATCATTTATCTATTATCTTTGTATCCACTTATCTATCATCTATCATGCATCCACCATTAGCATCATCTAAGAGCTTGGAACATGTCTGGCTTTAAATGCTGAGTCAAGGTGGTTAAAATTAAATTTATTGTCTGACATTATTATGCTTTCCCCACTATATTCCTTCTATCTAATACTTATTATAATGTAAACATAACACTATATTTAATTACCTCTTTGTTTTGAACAATTTGAAGATGTCTCAATGATGCTAAACTCTTTATCTTTCTTTTATCATTTTTATTTTCTTTCTCTGAACCCTAGAACATTCCTGTTCTGTGCTAACAGATAAAAAATCCTAAAACTTATGGTTCTGGTGAGAAAACAGACTGAATAATTAAAATTATTTCATTGAACGTGAATGTTTAATATGTAAGAAACATTTTTTATTCTTATTTGAGCTTTCAATGAAGATAAATAGGAAAAATCAAAAGCTAGAGAGACAGGGGTAGTTATTGGTGGATGAAGACTCGTGTAGGGGCTATGAAGTAGTTTTCATAGACTTTAGTTTAATGAGGGCTGGGAATATTTACCTTACTCTTAACTAGTGTTGCATCAAAGTGATTGAAATATTTTTTATCACTCAAGAAGTCTTCTGATAATTGCTTATGTATAGCCATAGCAGAATGTGAGGAATCATGAAAAAATGCATTGAGAAGTGTTATTTTGCTTTTTCATGTAGTCTCTTGCTGATTTAGTGAGCCCATCTTAATTATGTAGTTAGCGAACCTTTACTAAACACTTTTTATCATGCTGCCCAAAAGTGAAGAAGATAAGGGCTTTATGTCAACAAATTCCAGCACTAGACTTTTATTCCTTAAATATTCATTTAATAGAAACCAGTTAGGAGTTTGGTTTTGAGTCCATCTGGATGAAAGTGAAATAAGTAAGAAAACTTTTTGTTAAAAATAAGTGATAATTTGACTGATTGAGTGAAGACTTTTACTGTCATGGTTTAAAACAACACATAAATTTATAAAAGTATGAATATAGTTGTTCTCATTCAAGTGTCATTTCTGTTTTGTTTCTTTTCTTTTCTGTTTTTTTAATTTATTTATTTTCAAAAAAAATTTTTAATGTTTTTAATTTATTTTTGAGAGACAGGGAAAGACAGCGAGAGCAGGGGAGGGTCAGAGAGAGAGGGAGACACAGAATCTGAAGAAGGCTCCAGGCTCTGAGCTAGCTGTCAGCACAGAGCCCGAGGCGGGGCTTGAACCCATGAACTGCGAGATCATGACCTGAGCTGAAGTCAGATGCCCAACCAACTGAGCTACCCAGATGCCCCTAAAATTTATTTTTTAATTTAAATTTTAGTTAACATATAGTGCAATATTGGTTTCAGGAGTAGAATGCAGTTGGTTCATCACAACACCCAGTGATCATCACAAGAGCCCTTCTTAGTACCCATCACCCATCTAGTCCATCTCCCACCCATCTCCATCCATCAACCCTCGCTTTGTTCTCTATTTAAGAGTCTTTTGTGGTTTGTTTTCCTCTCTTTTTCAAGTGACACTTAAAATATCTAAGAAAAGACAGTTTGTTTCATAATAATTGGATACTTTGGAAAATTATAGATACATATTCTCTTCACACTATATTCCAAAATATACCAAAAACGAAGATAAAATGAGAAATATAAACTGAGAAAGATAATGAAAATGTAGTAACTGAATCAGAATGTGAAGGACTTTTTAAAGCAAAATAAAAGCCTTTTTTAAAGCAAAAAAAAATGTGAAAGACTTTTTAAAGCAAAAAATTTGCAGGAAATTTGTACTGGTTTGTAATTAAACTCTGGCAAAAATTAAATTTTAAGAAAGGAAGACAAAGAGAAACTGAAAGATATATTTATAAGTTCCATCATGGCTATGAGTTAATACTCTTACCATCTAAATATGTCTTGTACATCCATAAAAAATAATGAAGATTTCAAAATCGTGCATCCCCTTATCTGCGGGGAATAAGTAAAAAATATTATGTATATTGTTTTTTCTATATATATATATATATATATATAATACCACTAATTAAGTTCAATTTATAAATTAGATACACTAAGAGATTAATTACAATAATAATAAAATAGAAAAACTATAAAGGTATACTATAATAAAAGTTATGTGAATGTGGTCTTTCTCAAAGTATCTTGTAGTGTACTCATCCGTTTTTCATTTTCATTGTGTGTGTGTGTGTGTGTATTTGCTTATTTTGAGAGAGAGAGAAAGCATGAGTATGGGAGAGGCAGAGAGAGAGAGGTAGAGAGAGAATTCCAAGCAGGCTCCAAGCTCAACGTCAAATCTGATGAAGGGCTAGATCTCATGACCCTGAAATCATGACCTGGGCTGAAACTGAGAGTTGGACACTTAAGCAACTGAGCCACCCAGGCACTCCCCGTCCTTCTTCTTGTATTGACGTGAGATGGGAAAATACCTATGTGATGAAGTGAGGTGAGAGACGTAGGCACTGTGACTGTGTTAGGCTACTTCTGACAATGTCAGATGGAGGGTCATCGGCTTCCAGACTGCACTTGACCATGGATAATTGAAACCATAGAAAGCAAAACCACAGTTAGGGGGTAGGGAAAAGACTGCTCAGAAATATAGTTTCTGAGGCACCGGGAAAATATTGTGAAGGAACAGACAGTGACATAGGGTGCTATTATAACAATGATAAGAATCTTGATACGAATCTTACAATAGTGCAGTTTTTAATCTTTCTTTAAACATTTAAAAAGACTATATAACAATGGATATAGAGAAATAATGGAGGACTAGATATTGGATAAAATACATATTGCTTGGATGACACTTTCTGGTCAAGACTGAAGAAGTAATAACAGACAACAAGATCAATGTGTAACTTTAAACCCTCTGCTTGGTAATATTGGAAAGTGTTTTTGTTATTCTGTCACTGAAATAAATGCTGGACAGGGACCAAATTTTTAGAGTTTTTTTCTTACATTTTGCAACAATGGAGAAATAATACCTGCTTCAATCACTGTATTTGAATTCAGATGAGATGGGATTCCATCAAATGTTATTATAAGTAAAAGGGATTCTTTACCACCTCCTAGATTCTATTCTAGAAAATTAACTGAAGTTGAACATAAAAGCAGTGAGCTGAATGCTTGTTTGGGTAGAGAAAAATCATCAACGGTTGTTGGTAATAAAAATGCATTTTGTAACCCTCATTAGCTTAATCAAAAAAGAAGCAGATACATACATGTGAAGTGGGGAAAGTGTTATGATAGGTTAGACAAAATGACATTTAAGAAAACTAGAAACACCTGGATGACTCAGCTGGTTAAGTGTCTGACTTCGGCTCAGGTCATGATCTTGCTGTCCGTTGGTTTGATCGCTGTGTCAAACTCTGAGCTGTCAGCAAGAGCCTGCTTCAGGTTCTCTCTCTCTCTCTCTCTCTCTCTCTCTCTCTCTCTCTCTGCCCTTCCCCTGCTTATGCTCTGTCTCTCTCTCTCTTTCAAAAATAAACATTAACAAAACACAAAAATCCTTTACTCTTTCCAAAACCCACTCATTGAAGGTATTGCACTGCATTCTCTTGACAGAAGAGGCCACTCTTGACCTAGGAACCCAACAAATCAACCAACAACCACTTCACTCTATAAAAAGTATGTCTCATATATTCAGATATTACAGGAAGAACACAGAAAATAAGAATTCAAACACTTAAGCTGATGAAAATTCTCCCATAAACACAAAGATGAAACATAAGAAAACTGTAATACAACACTCTAAACTGATTTAAATATCCTAACAAGCAAAAATTAGACAATGAATAAAAAATTTACAAGTTTAGGAGGAAACATAGAAAAAAGTGCCTCAATTCTCCCTTCTTCACATCGTTATTCATGTATTATTACAGAAATTTCATCATCTAAATAATAGAGTTGATGGCTACAAGCTTCTTCCTCAGAACATTTTTTATTCTCTTTCAGTATCAATGTTCTTAAATATTTATTAAATTCACTTTTTGTCTTCATGTAAAGTTTCTCTGAAAACATACAATGTTGAATAACTTCTAACCTCAATAAATTTTCACTTCTTAGATTTTATTTATACTTATCATATCAAAGGACACAACTTGAGTTCTTCCCATCATTAAACTCTTCTTAGTTTCTTCTTTTTATGTCCCTTACATAAATATCCCTTTATGTATCCCTTACATCTGGATACTTTATCATGTAATCCATACTGAATGAGGCTTTTGTAAAATGTTTCAAGTACTACTTCTTTGACAATCTTAGGCTATACAAAAATTGACTTCAGAAAAACAATGGACCAATAAAATAGAAAACATCCAAATTAGATGGTGAAGATTATATCAACTTAGAAGAATAAAAATAAGAACTAAGAATGTGGCTCTGAAGTTTGAAGACTTAACTGTAGTTTTTGATTCCTGAAATAATTTTCAATAAAGTTATAGCCAATAAGTGTTCTGTTCCTTTTGCTTTGATAGCTAAACAGACTTTTTTTAGTTTTTCTTAGATGGCTGTGATTCTCTAACTATGCTTTTTTTTTTGTTTTTGTTTCACCTCCTCAGATGTCATTTATTTATTTATTTTTAAGTAGTTTATTGTCAAATTAGTTTCCATATAACACCCGGTCCTCTTCCCCACAGGTGCCCTCCTCCATCACCACCACCTCTCCTCCCCTTCCCCTTCAACCCTCAGTTCGTTTTCAGTATTCAATAGTCTCTCAAGTTTTGCGTCACTCTCTCTCCACAACTCTCTTTCCCTCTTCCCCTCCCCCTGGTCCTCCATTAGGTTTCTCCTGTTTTCCTGTTAGACCTCTAAGTGCAAACATATGGTTTCTGTCCTTCTCTGCCTGACTTATTTCACTTAGCATGAC
The DNA here is from genome assembly GCF_006229205.1 of Suricata suricatta. Classification (NCBI taxonomy): domain Eukaryota; kingdom Metazoa; phylum Chordata; class Mammalia; order Carnivora; family Herpestidae; genus Suricata; species Suricata suricatta. The sequence continues at coordinate 94,716,558 of NC_043709.1, forward strand.
ACCCTCGAGGTCCCTCCACTTTGCTACAAATGGCCAGATTTCATTCTTTCTCATTGCCATGTAATACTCCATTGTGTATGTATGTATGTATGTGTGTGTGTGTATATATATATATATATACACATCTCACATCTTCTTGATCCACTCATCAGGGGATGGACATTTAGGCTCTTTCCATGTTTTGGCTATTGTTGGCATTGCTGCTATGAACATTGGGGTACATGTGCTTCTATGCATCAGCACTTCTGTATCCCTTGGGTGAATCCCCAGCAATGCTATTGCTGGGTCATAAGGGAGTTCTATGGATAGTTTTTTGAGGAACCTCCACACTGTTTTCCAGAGCGGCTGTACCAGTTTACATTCCCATCAACAGTGTAGGAGGGTGCTCGTCTCTCCACACCCTTGTCAGCATCTATAGTCTCCTGATTTGTTCATTTTAGCCACTCTGACTGGTGTGAGGTGGTATCTCAGTGTGGTTGCGATTTGTGTTTCCCTGATGATGAATGATGTTGAGCATCGTTTCATGTGCCTGTAGGCCATCTGGAAGTCCTTTTTGGAGAAGGGTCTGTTCATGTTTTCTGCCCATTTCTTCACTGGGTTATTTGTTTTTTGGGTGTGGAGTTTGGTGAGTTCCTTGTAGATTTTGGATACTAACCCTTCATCTGATATGTCATTTGCAACTATCTTTTCCCATTCTGTCGGTTGCCCATTAGTTTTCTTGATTGTATCCTTTGCAATGCAGAACCTTTATATCTTGATGAGGTCCCAAGAGTTCATTTTTGCTTTCATTTCATTTGCCTTTGGGGAAGTGTCGAGTAGGAAATTGCTGCGATTGTGGTCAAGGAGGTTGTTTCCTACTTTCTCCTCAAGGGTTTTGATGGTTTCTTGTCTTACAGTCAGGTCCTTCAGCCATTTTGAGTTCATTTTTGTGTATGGTGTAAGAAAGTGGTCTAGTTTCATTCTTCTCCATGTTGCTGTCCAGTTCTCCCAGCACAACCTGCTAAAGAGGCAGTCTTTTTTCCATTAGATACTCTTTTCTGCTTTGTCAAAAATTAATTGGAACGTACATTTGTGGGCCCAGTTCTGGGTTCTCTTTTCTACTCCATGGGTCTATGTGTCTGTTTTTGTGCCAATACCATACTGTCTTGATGATGACAGCTTTGTAGCAGAGGCTAAAGTCTGGGATCATGATGCCTCCTGTTTTGGTTTTCTTCTTCCATATTACTTTGGCTATTCGGGGTCTTTTGTGGTTCCATACCAATTTGAGGATACCTTATTCTAGCTTTGAGAAGAACGCTGGTACAATTTTGATGGCAAGGGAAATGAAAGCAAAAATGAACTCTTGGGACCTCATCAAGCTAAAAAGCTTCTGCACTGCAAAGGATACAATCAAGAAAACGAATAGGCAACTGACAGAATGGGAAAAGATAGTTGCAAATGACATATCAGATAAAGGGCCAGTATCCAAAATCTACAAGCAACTCACCAAACTCCACACCCAAAAAACAAATAACCCAGTGAAGAAATGGACAGAAGACATAAACAGACACTTCTTCAAAGAGGACATCCAGATGGCCTACAGGCACATGAAATCATGCTCAACATCACTCATCATCAGGAAAGTACAAATCAAAACCACACTCAGATACCTCCTCACACCAGTCAGAGTGGCTAAAATGAACAAATCAAGAGACTATAGATGCTGGAGAGGGTGTGGAGAGACAGGCTCCTTCCTACACTGTTGATGGGAATATAAACTGGTGCAGCCACTTGCCAGAGTCCAGCTCCAGCAGGTCCAGGATTCCCCTGAAGGATGATGGTGTAGGCCAGAGAGAGTGAGAGAGCCTTGAGTTTCATTCTGATCACCAGACAGGTACCCCTGCCCACCTGGCAGGTATCTCTACCATTCTGGCAGGCATCTCTGCCCTGTCTGGTTCTCAAGCTTTATTTATGGCAAAAGGTACAAGAACCAGAAAGAGCATTAAATGATTTCTCATAGATAAGTTTTACGATTTTCTAGGACATGGGTTCTGCAGAAGTTACAATTCTGATTGTCATAAATAACTTAGCTACAGGCACTCATGGTGTCATAGGTATTTTTACAAAACCTCAGGTCTAGCCTTTAGGAAGTGACCTTTAACCAAGAGGCAAACAGCATTGTTTAGTAAAGGTCAGTTTTTTTAATGAGTAAGGGTCATTAGGCTGATTATAACCCTAAAAGAAAGTTCCCAGAAAAACAGGTTCTCAGGAGTGATAATACCTGCTCTCACAGTCCCAAAGATGATTGATACATTTTATTGCAGTGGTGACTTTCATAAAGGCGTTCAGGCCCAGAAGGTAGTCAATTATCAGTTAATTGCTTAGGGGAAAATTATACGTTGCATTAGGGTGTATCTAGTTTACTCATCTTTTCCCTGACCAGGTGCAATCATGCCTCAGGGCAGGGCAGGGGGACAGGTCGCTCCTGACACTAATCATCAAAGCACTCTGAGGTTTGGTGCCCAAGCAGAAATGAAAAGTTTCAAGAGGGTAGATTTTGGGAGCTATCTGGGGGCAAGAGACCCATGCAAACTTGCCGTACCCTCACCAGGAATTTTCACTCTGCTGGTAAGTTCAAATAGCTCCCAACAGCCACTCTGGAAAACAGTATGGAGGTTCCTCAAAAAACTATCAATAGAACTCACCTCTGACCCATCAATAGCACTGCTAGGGATTTACCCAAGGGATATAGAAGTGCTGATGCATAGGGGCACATGTACCCCAATGTTCTTAGCAGCACTGTCAATAATAGCCAAAACATGGAAAGAGCCTAAATGTCCATGTCCATCCCCTGATGAGTGGATCAAGAAGATGTGGTATATATATATATATATATACCAGAAACCATATGTTTGCACTCATAGGTCTAACAGGAGAACAGGAGAAACCTGATGGAGGACCATGGGGAGGGGAAGAGGGAAAGAGAGTTGGGGAGAGAGAGGGCTGCAAAACCTGAGAGACTATTGAATACTGAAAATGAACTGAGAGTTGAAGGGGAAGGGGGGGAGGAAAGAGGTGGTGGTGATGGTGGAGGGCACTTGTGGGGAAGAGCACTGGGTGTTATATGGAAACCAATTTGACAATAAACTAAAAAAATAACTACTTATGACCAACAGAAAAGACAGGGTGCTAATTCTGAGCCTCTAATAAAACTAAACTTTTATAAAAAATTATTTTATAGGAACTAATATGATATGATATGAACCTGGAAATTGTAACTAATAATTAAAATAACTAATACTTATAGAGAGCTTATAAATGCCAGCATGAGTGTTCAGTGTTACAAGCATTATATCTTACACATTCTTATTACTATTTTCGATTAGCAACCTAGGATGCTAGATACTAAGTAACTTTTCAAAGGTCACACATTATATGTTTCAAGGTCAGAATTAATTCCAGATCTCTTTGACTGAGAGCCCATTGGTTAAATTCTTAAATTATATTATCTGGATTATTACAGTCTTTGTATAGTTGACTCTAGTTAGACAATATAGGTTTGAACTAGGTATGTCCACTTACACACAATTTTTTTTACAATACAGCATTGTAAGTGTATTTTTTCTTCCTTGTGATTTTCTTAATAATATCTTTCTCTAGCTACTTAATTGTAAGAATATAATATATAATACATCTAATACACAAAATATGTGTTAATTGACTGTTCATGGTAACAGTAAGCCTTTTGGTCAACAGTAGTTGATTTGTTGAGGAGTTCAAAATTATACCAAATACAAATGTTGACTGGAATTTTTTTAAAGATTTTTTATTTATTCTGAGAGAGAGAGAGAGAAAGAGAACATGTTCACATACAAACAAGGGAGGGGCAGAGAGAGAGGGAGAGAGAGAATCCTAAGGAAGCCCTGCACTGTCAGTGCCTAGCCCAGTGCAGGGCTCCAACCCATGAGCCATGAGATCATGACCTGAGCTGAAATCAAGAGTTGGACACTTAACTGACTGATCCACCCAGGTGCGCCTTTTGACTGGATTCTTAATTGCATGGGGGCCGGTTGGCACCATAAACCGATGTTGTTCAAGGATCAACTGTACATCTAAAGTAACCTTTACTAACCTGGATAATCATAGTATCTTTCTAGAATTTTGAACCAACAGTGTTCTTCCATAAGTAACCTATATTTCTTTTTCTTTTTCTTTTTAGAGTTCATATCATCACCATTAAATCAATTATTAATTACTTGTAAGATAAGTGTTTAAAATATTTTTGTTGTTTTATTTTCAGTATTTTTTAGGTTATGGATAAGTTTAATACATCATGTAATATTTCCCAACACATAAAATATTTCTTTAAATAGTTAATGATTGTTGTCAGGATGGCCGAGTGGGCTAAGGCGCCAGACTAAATAGTTAATGATTTCTTGGAACTCCTCAACTATTCAAAATAAAAGACCATTTGGTACATAAGTGAAGACCACTAAATAAATGTGACTTAATTAGTAACTTCTTTACTAAATAAATGTAAGACTCTAAACAGATGTTATTTAGTGCAAGAAATTAATATGTATACCAAATTTTCTGTTCCCCCTTTTTTTAGAGCATTAATACAGACATTCTGATGGTGTTAAATTATTTCTGTGAAATCTCATTTTAAATTACTGAGGACTCTATTGCTTATGAATTTCTTTATTCTAATTTATCACTTTTCCTTGTTCCAACCAATGATCTATGGACAAAGGTAGAATATATTTTTAAAAATTCATTCTACCGTGAGGCACTTGTTTAAAGCTTTAAGAAATTTAGAACGAGATCTTTAGATTTTTTGGTTGCAAAATGAACACTAATTCTCATCTGCCACCGCACTCAGTTTTGTAGAACTAGGTATCTCTGCATTAGAGGTGCCATTTATTGTTAAGTACTCTTATCTTAGACAACAGTCCCTAATTTGGTCAGCTGTAGAGATGAATAATCAAAGAGTAACCTATGCAGAATGGAATGTGGCTAAATACTCAAAGAGGCAGCAAATAAAATCTAAGGGTACTAAAAGTTCCATTTCAGTAACTAACAGGAAGTAACCTATGCAGAAATAAATGCTTCTCAGGATCTTCAAGGGAATAAGAACTACCACTGCAAAGGTAAACCATGAAATAGACACAAGTGTAAATATTCTAGGATGTACAGTTGGGGTGCAGAGTTATGGGGAAAGCGTAAGTTCACATATGTTTCATTTGAGAGGATCAGAGCTTAAAGTTGGAATACAGTACTCTGATTGAAATCTGAAGACTAACTTTGTCCAGGTATTTTTGTACTTTCTAGTCTTTACGAACATCTCATGGAGTATTATGCAATGGCATATTTTAAGAGAAGATTACAATGGTAGATATGGGTTTGGGGTCCAAGTTTATATATATGATGTCCTTTGCATGTGGGCTTTCTTGTGTGTAAGCTTTCTAAACAATCGTCTCCATCCATAGGGGCAAAGATTTCAATATTGTATCTTTAAGCATTAAGTATGAAGTTTGTTTTAAGGTTTTTTTTTAAATCATACTTTTCTTATGTTAAAGCAATTCCATAATATTCCTATTTTTCTAATAGATTTTATAATCAGTTACATTTTTATTATTTTTCCATCAATTGAAATGATAAATATTTTCTCTGTATGGTATTTATAAATTAAATTAAATTATTATTTCAAATGTTAAACTAATCTTACACTTCCAAAATAAAGCCACAAGGATCATTCTCTATTGTTTTATTAAATGAGTGCATATATCATTTTAAAGTAGCCACATTTAAATAGAAAATACCACTACCAGTTTCAGAGACAATTCTCTAACTAAAGTTTACTTAAAATAGAAGTCAGTAACCAAAAATTTGAAGATTCTTATATAGTTTCAAATTTAGTAATATAAATCTAATTAACACATGAGCTAAAGAAATCATCACAATGAATATTCACTATTTTTACATGAAGTACAAGGAAAGCACAATGACAAAAATTTATCTTGTGAAATATAATACTGTATATAAGAATTTTTTCCTCACCTATTCACAAAGAGATTAGACTGAGTTTTCATTGATAATCATGTTTTGTTATCAAGGCTATATTGGGAAGTAAATCTTTTCCTCTGGTGCCTGAAAGACTTCATATCCATAGGTAAATCTTGAACTTTCTTTGTGTAAAAGTACTGTTATATATATGTACATATATATATACATATATTATATACACATATATATACATATAATTATTATAGTTGACATATATTAGTTTCAGATGTATAATAGAATGATTTGACAATTCTGTATATTACTCAATGCTCACCATGATAAGTGTAGTTATTCTCTGTCACCATACAAATTTTGTGGGAAGCAGCAGCAAGGAGCCAGTAGGGAGAGAGCGGTTGAGCAAAATTTCTTGTGCCCTTACAACTCTTGCAGCTGCCCCCAGTTTCTCTAGGATTAGATTACTTGAGTTAAAAGGGTGAAAGATTTATGCGATCTGAAGAGAAACCAGAGTATAGATTACCTGAGTTAAGATGTTAATTGTACAAATGACCTTCATGCTTCTTGAGTTGAAATGTTGATTGTGCTTCAAGCTTTGGCAGTCTTCGGGGATTGTTTACAGCTGTGGCTGTCTGTATAAAACTACTTGCTTGTGAGGAATAAAGTGGCAATATGGGCACCGCTCCTGTTGCTCCTCCTGTCCCCATCCTTTGACTATCTCTCTTCTTTTCCTCATTTCCTTATCCTCACGTCCTTGCTTCTGTGTGCCCGCGCACGCACAACAAAAGTTATTGCAATATTATTGACTAGATTCTCTATGTTGTGCTTTTCATCCCTGTGACTTATTTTGTAACTGGGATTTTCATACCTCTTAATCTTTTTTACCTATTTTGTCCTCTCCACACACCCTCCCAAGCCACTACCAGCTTGTCTTATTTTTGCTTTTTTTAATTTTAACGTTTATTTACCTTTGAGAAAGAGAGAGAGGGGGAGAGAGAGAGGGGGAGAGACAGAGAGAGAAAGAGAGAAATGGTGGAGGGAGAGACAGAAAGAGGGAGACACAGAAGCAGAAGCTGGCACCAGGCTCCAAGCTGTCAACACAGAGCCTGATGCAGGGCTTGAACTCACTAACTGTGAGATCATGACCTGAGCTGGAGTCAGATACTTAACTGACTGAGTCACCCAGGTGCCTCTGTTCTGTTCATTTCTGATTTTTTGTTTTTACAATTGTTTTATTTTAGATTCCATATATAAGTAAAATGTATGGTGTTTGTCTTACTCTGACCTATTTCACTTAGCATAATACGCTCTAGGTCTATTCATGTTGCTGTAAATTGCAAGATTATATATATATGGCATCTTATTTATCTATTCAGCTATTGTAGACTTCTGTGCTGCTCCCATATCTAGGCTATTGTAAATGATGCCACAATAAACATATGGTGCATATTAGGTTTGCCCAGGTTTCTTTTTTTGTACTACATTTTGGTAATTTGCATTTTCTAGGAATTTTCTATTTCACACAGGCCTTAAAATGCATTCATACTATGGCTTTATTATCTGTTTAATATCTATTATCTGTTTAATATGTAAGAATCATAATGGAATTCTCAAATTTTATCTAGATATAAAATGTTTGTCTTCAGCAGTTGTCAATGTTATTAAGTCTTTTCAATGAGAATACCTTCGCCCTTTTTGATCCTCTCTACTGCAGTTTTGTTCTTTGTCACGACTTTGTACTATGTATTGTTTTCCTTCTTCTACTTCCTTTGGATTTAATTTCACCTAATTTTTGCTTTTGTGTTTTTTTATGACTTTTTAATCTTATTTTTTTAATATTTAAACTTATTTTCATTTTAGAGAGAGAGCACAAGAGGAGAGAGGGCAGGGGGAGACAGAGAGAGAAAGGGAGAGAGAATCTTAAGCAGACTCCATGCTCAGAATGGAGTGTGATGTGGGGCTCAATCCTCTGACCCCGGGATCATGACCTGAGGCATATCAAGAGTCAGATGCTCAATCAGCTGAACCACCTGGGCACTCTGCTTTTGTGTTCTTGTTTCTTGCAGCATATAGATTTTACAAAACATTGCTAAATGTTGGAATACTCAATCTGTTATTATAAAATGTGCTTCATCATTTTCAATAATCGTTCTTGACATATTATGACAGTACATTAGCTAGAATATTTTTCTTGTGGCTTTACTTATGTGTATATTTTTATCATTCTTTTTGCTTTTGTTGAAGAAGTATCTCATTAAAACAGCCATTACATAAATATTATTAAAATTAAAATGAAAATTATTCAATTTATATTAACATATTTTAGTTAATATATAAATTTTATTTATATGTTTTATCTCTATGTGTAAACACAGAGATACAATTAAGTGTTAAGTATACTATATTTATCACTTGGGATAACACTATCATTTCTTTGAATTCTACTTTTTACTTTTTTATGTCATAATAAATATTTCTTTAACTTTCCTTTATAAGAACTTGTTAATTTAATATGCCTTAAAATTCTTTTACAGTGCCCTACATTTTACAACAAGTGGCTCTAAAAAAGTGGTTCTCATCCTTTCACACCCAGTAGGCAGCTTTGGCTAAGTCTGGTCCCCCTGCAAATGGCTTCTGCCCACCAAACCCAGTGGATGGCCTCAGATGTGAGCAGTATCCCAACCAAACTGGCTCCCATCCTGCCACAACCAGTGGGTGACCTCTCCAGGACTGGAGCCCCTCAAAAGAAACTTTTGGGGACTATCTCCTGCCCACCAGTGTGCCTGTAACATCTGTGGCCAAGCCACACAGCCAACCATACTGGGGCTTGTTCCATCCAATAGTAGTTTCTCAGCATCCTTACCCAGTCCTCTCAGCCAGCCATAAAGGAGAAAGGTCTTCCCACTAGTGTGCCCACAGCATTTGGAGCAGGGCTTCACATCCAGAGTGGAGACCAGCCCCCCACAGTGTGTTCACAGTAATTGTGGCCAAGGTACAACAGAAAAGTGCAGACCATACAGGAGACACCTCAGGAGCACTTGATTTTCATGACCAGTAGGAATTGCACTTTATGTGCCCCACAGTGGTCTTTTAATAAGACCACTCCTTCAACACGAGGAGACTAGCTAATTTACTTATACATAGAAAGAAATACAGAGAGGGGCACCTAGGTGGCTCAGAGGCTTAACCCTCTGATTTTGGCTCAGGTCATGATCTCACAGTCAATGAGTTCCAGCCCTGCGTCTGGCTCTGTGCTGACAGCTCAGAGCCTGGAGCCTGCTTCGGATTCTGTGTGTGTGTGTCTCTCTCTACACTTCCCCCACTCATTCTCTGTTCCTCTCTCTCTTCTTCAAAAATAAATAAGCATTAAAAAAAACTAAAAAGAAAAGAAAGAAAGAAATACATAGATTCAGGTAAAACAGTCAGGAGACTGAGGAATATGTTTCAAATGAAAGAACAAGACAAAATCTCAGAAAAAGATAAAAATGAAAGGGAGATAAACAATCTGCCTGATAAAAAGTTCAAAGTAATAACGAAAGAGATGCTCACCAAGCTCAGGAAAAGAAAAGATGAGCACTGTGGAATTTCAACAAAGAAATGGAACATAAAAAAATCAATCACACCTGAAGAGTATGATAACTGAAACTTAAAAATACATGAGAAGGAATCAGCAGAAAATTAGGTGATGTAGAAGAAGGGATCAGTGATCTGGAAGATAAGGTAGTGGAAATCCTAGAAGCAGAAGAATTTTTAAAAATGAGAGTAATTAAGAGAACTCTGGAAAATATCAAGCTTACTAATATTTGCATTGAAAGAACCTCAGAAGAAGAAAATAGAAAAAGGAAAACATTTATTTTAATAAATAATAGCAGAAAACTATACTGACTTGGGGAGGCAAATAGACATCTGGGCCTAGGAAGCACAGACAACTCCAAACAAGATGAATGCAAAGTGGTCCACAACAAGACCCCTACTAACTAAAATGGCAAAAATTAAACACAGAAAATCTTAAAAGCTCAAAGACGAAGTTAACTATTTATATACAGTAGAAGCACCATAAAACTGTCAGCTGGATTATCAGCAGAAACTTTATAGGCCAGAAAGAAGTGGCATTACATATTTAAAGTGTTGAAAAGGAAAAGCCTAAGCCAAGAATATTCCAACAGGCAAGGTTCTTCAGATTTGAGAGATAAAAGGTTTCACAGACAAACAAAAGTTAAAGGAGCTCATGACATCTAAACTGGACTTACAAGAATGTTAAAGAAACTTTTTTTTAAGAAAAGAAAAAGTCATAAATAGAAGTGTGAAAGTTATAAAAGAAGAAATCTCACTGGCAAAAAGCAAACATATCTTAAAGGTCATGGATTGACCCCTTATAAAGCTAATATAAAGATCAAAAGACCAAAGTGAAAATATCAACTATACATAATTGGTTGAATGATACAATGTGTAAAAAAGAAGTAATATAGTGTGTCAAAAGCACAAAATATGGTGAGGGGGTAGTAAAATGTAATGCTTACAGAGTGTGTTGGAACCTAAGCAACTATTAACTTAAAATAGACTATTATATACATAGCGTATTATATCTATGAACCTTATGAGAAGCACAAACCAAAAACTTACTATAGTCACACACAAAATACAGAAAGGAGTTGGAACATAACACTAAAGAAAGTCATCAATACACAAGAGAAGAAAGGAAAACACAAAACAACCTCAAGCCAAAAAACAAACAAGGGAAAAAAACAAGCAAAAAGCCCAGAAAGGAACATAGAAAAAAGTACAAAAACAACCAGAAAACAATTAAGAAAGTGGCAGTAAGTTCATACCTATCAATAATTACTTTAAATGTAAATGGACTAAATACTTCAATCAAAGGACTGAATGGTGACTGGATACGAAACAAAACATCTATATGCCCTCTACAAGAAACTCACTTCAGACCTAAAGGCACATACTGACTGACAGAGAAAACATGGAAAAAGATACCCCATTGCACATGGAAATAAAAAGAAAAGCAGGGTAGCAGTGTTTATATATACAAAATAGATTTTAAGACAAAACTGTAATAAGAAATGAAGAAGGGCATTACATAATGATAAAAGGCAAAATCCAACAGGAGGATAGAGCAATTGTAAATATACATGCAGACAACATAGGAGCATCTAAACAAATAAAGCAAACATTAAGAGACAAAGGAGAGAAATTGACAGTAATGAAGTTATAGTAGGAGACTTTAACACTTCACTTGAATCAATAGGTGGATAATCAAAACAGTAAATCAATAAGGAAATGAAGGCACATTAGACTAGATGAACTTAAGACATATGTACAGAATATTACATCCCATATCAGTAGAGTACACATTCTAAGTGCACATGGAACACTTTGCAGAATAGATTTCATATTAGGTCACAGAAAAAGTCTCATTAAACTAAAGAAGACTGAAATCATATCATGCATCTTTTCTGAGCACAAGAGTGTGATTCTAGAAATCAATTACAAGCAAAAATTTGATAAAACTCAAACATCTGGAGACTAAACAACATGCTATATGCTTTTATTTAGATAAAAGAATAGATCAATGAAGAAATCACTGAGAAAATAAAAAATTCCTAGTGAAAAATGAAAATTAAATCATAACGTTTCAAAATCTCTGGGACACATCTAAATCAACTTAAAGAGTAAAGTTAACATTGGTAAAGGCCTATCTCAATAAATAAGAAAAAAATCTAAAATAAACTGTCTTTATATCAATGGAATTAGAAAAAGGAATCTATATATGTGTATATACACACATACCTACTAAACATATTAGAAATTTATGAAAAAGAAATACATGAAAAAGATGAGTGTGGAAATAATTGAAATATAGACTATAAACACCATAGAGATGATCGAGGAAATTAAGAGCTACTTTTTTGGAAAAATATAGAAAATAGGAAAATCTTTAGCTAGAATTATCAGGAAATGAACATCAAGAAAAAAAGAGTGAGGGCCCAAATAAATACATTCAGAAATGAAAGAGATAAATTACAACAGACACGTGAGGAATACAGAATATCATGAGGGACTTAGTGTGAACAATTATACACCAACAAACTAGATAACCTAGCAGAAGTAGACATAAATTAATAGTAAAGAAATGGAATCAGTAATTAAACGACTCCCAGGAAACACATATCTAGGACCAGATGGTTGAACAGGTGAATTCTACCAAACTTTTAAAGAAGAATTAATACCTATTCTTCTCAAATCTGTTCTAAAATTGAAAACAAAGGAAAGCTTCCAATTTCATTCTATGTGGCCAACAGCTTCCTGATATCAAAACCAGATAAGGACACCAAATTCAAAAATATAATGTGCTCATATTCCCAGTGAACATGCAAAAATCCTCATCAGCATATTAGCAAATATAATTAAACAATGCATTGAAAGGATCACACACCATGATCGAGTGGGATTTATTACATATATTCAAGGATGGTCCAATAATTGCAAATCAATCAACTTGATACGCCACATTAACTACATGAAAGATTAAAGTCATATAATCATATGATCTAAAAAAAGCACTTGACAAAATTCAACATCTGTTTATGATAAAATCTCCCGAGAAAGTGTGTAGAGAGGGAATGTACATCCACGTAATAAAGGACACATATTACAAACCCACAACTAACATCATTCTCAACAGTGAAAAGCCAGAAGCTTTTGCTTTAAGACCAAGATAAAGACAAAATGTCTCTTTTTACCATTTTTTATTCAACACAGTACTGTAGGTTCTAGCCACAATAATCTGAAAAGACAAAGAAGTAAAAGACATCCAAATTGATAAGGAAAAAGTAAAACTGTCACCATCTGCAGATGGCATGATACTGTAGATAGAAAAAATCTAAAGACTCTACTAAAAAGCTATAAATAATAAGTGAAATAATAAATATTATTTCAATGATATTCAATAAAAATAAATGAAATCAACTAAGTTGCCGGATACAAAATTTAAATGTAGAAATCTGTTGCACTTCTATATACTAATAACAAATTATCTAAAAACAAAATTAAGAAAAAATTGCCATGTACAATTACATATACAAGAATAAAATACCTAGGAATAAATTTAATGAAGGATATGAAAGTCCTGTATCTGAAATAAGACATTGATAAAAGCAATTAGAAGATGACATAAGTGGGAAGATGAACTGTGTTTACGGCAGGATGAATTAATATTGTGACTACATCCATGCTACCCAAAACAACCTACAGATACAATGCGATCTTTATTAAAATGCCAATAGGAGTTTTCAAAGAACTAGAATAAATTATCCTAAAATTGTCTAGAACTACCAAGACTCTGAATGCCCAAAGCCATCTTTAGAAAGAAAAACAAAACTGGAAATATCATCCCCTTACATCTCAAACTATACTAAAAAGTTAACTAATCAAAATAATATGGTACTGGCAAAACAATAGGCATTTAAATCAATGGAACATCCAAAACTAAAGAGGCACTTATATGGTAAATTAAAACCACAACGGTTGCAAAAATAAACAAGGGGTAAAGACAATCTTCAATAAATGGTGTTGAAAAAATTGGGCAACTACATGCAAATAAACAAAAAGAATCTGGACAACTTTTTCCCACTATATATAAAAATAAATTCAAAACCTAATGAAAGACTTGAAGCCATAAAACACAAGAAAGGAAAATACAGAAAGTAAATTTTTGAACATAAGCCTTAAACTATTTTTTGGATATGTATTCTTAGGCAAGGGTAACAAAAAAATCTTTCACATGGCAAAAAGAAAATAAACAACAAAGTTCAACTTACTGAATTGCACATGATACTTGCAAACGATATATTGACAACGGATTAATATCCAAAATATATAAAGATTTCTTACAACTCAATCCCTCCCCCCCCCCAGCAAAAAAAACACTTCAATCAAAAAATGGGCAGAGAAACTGAGTAGACAGTCTTTCAAAGTAGACGTATAGTGGTCAACGGATACATGAAAAGATACTCCACATCTCTAATCATCAGGGAAATGCAATTCAAAGCCACAATGAGATACCCCCTCACACTTGTCAAAATAGCAAGAATCACAATGACAATAAGTAACAAGTGTTGATGAGGTGGTAGACAAAGACACCTGATGTGCTGCTGGTAGGAATGAAAACTGGTGTAGCCAGAATAGAAAAGAATGTGGAGGTTACTCAAAAAATTAAAAGTAAAAATTCCAAGAAATATTTTATTAGTTAAAATCCTATTTCCAGGGGTGCCTGGGTGGATCAGTCGGTAAGCGTCCGACTTTGGCTCAGGTCATGATCTCACAGTTCATGGGTTTGAGCCCCATGTCGGGTTCTGTGCTGACAGCTAGCTCAGAGCTTGGAGCCTGATTCTGATTCTGTATCTCCCTCTCTCTCTGAGCCTCCCTTGCTAGAGCTGTCTCTCTCTATCTCTCAAAAATAAATAAAAAACATAAAAAAATAAATAAAATAAAAAAATTTTTAAATCCTATTTCCAGGTGGCCACTCTCTTGAAAACCAGAATTCATCAGTGTTATCAAGTGGCAACCTTCTATTTTTCAAAATGTAAAATCCTTGGGCATACTGGTTGCTAAAACAGGCATCAATTCTCTACCCCTCCCTGATCCATGTTCTTTCCAATATGCTTTTCACCAATTCCTCTCAACTCCCTACCCTTTGAATATGAATTTGCTTTGTGATTTGCTGTAGCCAATAGAATATACCAGAAATAATATTGTGTTGGTTGCAAGCCTAGGCCCCAAGAGGCCTTGCATACTTCCATTATCTCTTGGACTCCTGCTTCCACCATGAGAACAAGCCTAGAATAACCTACTGGAGGATGAGAAACACATGAAGCAGAACTGAACTGCCAGCTCACTGCAGATGCATGAGCCCACACGGACAAAATCACCCAAGTCAACTACCCAGATGTTCCACAGACTTGAGAGAAAAATAAAGGTTTGTTGTTGTATGGCAAAAAAAAAAAAAAAAAAAAAGTAAAAATTCCACATCTGCTGCCTATTTATCTGAAGAAAAGAGTTGAAGAGTTGTAGGTACCCTATTTTTATTGCAGCATTATTTACAATACCTAGGATATGGATGCAACCCAAGTGTCTACTGACAGATGAGTGGATAAAGAATGTACACACACACACACACACGCACGTGCACACGCACACTGGATTATTACTCAGCCATAAAAGAAGAATAAATTTTTGTCATTTTTGACAACATGAATAGGCCTAGTATGTTTTATGCTTAGTAAAATATGTCAGACCAAGAAAGACAAACACTGTTTGATTTCATTTCACTTACATGTGGAACAGAAAAAGCAAAACAAAACAAAACAAACAAAACAAAACAAAAACAGAAACCAGAAACCAATTCATACATATAGAGACCAAAGTGGTAGCTGCCACAGGAAAGGGGGTAGGAATGATGGGTGATATAAGTGAAAGGAATTAAGTGGTACAAACACTCAGTTAAAAATAAATAAGTCACAGGAGGAAGGAGGAAGTTGGTGGCAGACTAAGAGGCCCTTAGGCTTCTTGTTCCCAAAACACAACTAGATAACTATCAAATCATCCCACATATCCCAGCAACTGACCTGAAACCAGATAGAACAACCTCAACAACTAAAGGGAGAAGACACATCAAAGAAAGAAGGAAGCGCAGAGATGTGGTTTAGGGGAGAAATAGATTATGAGTGCTATGGAGGGAAGGGAGTCATGGCCATGGATAAGGGTGAGAGTGAGCACCACACCGGAGCGCAAAGAGAACCTTTCCTCAAAGCCAGTGGCTTGGAAAACAAGAGGGACTGAATTTCATTAATTTTTCCAACTACAGGACTTAATGTTTGGAGTTTTAAGGGTCAGTGAGCTTGATTAGGATCGAGTGCTGAAGACACTGCCCTGCTCCTGGAGAGAAGACAAGCAAACAACATGGGGGCAGATCGCATGGAAATACCAATCTGAAGGATACCTGGGACACACAAGGGGGACGATTATTCACTCTTATGGGAGCACATCCCTGAGACATGTTCACTGAAATGCCTCTCTTGGAAAAAAGGAGATAGCTTATGCCATTTCTGTCCCCTGTATCTAGCATAAACACAGACCCACCTGCAGGAAGCATTGCAGTGAAAACACTGGATGCCTAACTTGTTTACACCAAACCAATCACCCCTGCATCCTAGCAGGACTGGGCTTTTCAGTCAAGCTTATGCCAGTCCCAGAGTGGTGGGCCCCTCCCCTAAGACCAGCCCAAATCCCTGCCCACACCATATCTTCCGACCTGAGAGTTCTTCAGGGTCTCAATTCCGGTGGGGTTTGTGTTGAAAGAAACAGAGAAAGACAGTCAGACTGACAGACTGACAGACAGAAAGAAAGGAACAAAAAGAAGAAAGAAAGAAAAAGAAAGAAAGAAAAAGAAAGAAAGAAAGAAAGAAAGAAAGAAAGAAAGAAAGAAAGAAAGAAAGAAGGGAAGAAAAGAAAGAGAAAGAAAGAGAAAGAAAGAAAGAGAAAGAAAGAAAGAAAGAAAGAAAGAGAAAGAAAGAAAGAAAGAAAGAAAGAAAGAAAGAAAGAAAGAAAGAAAGAAAGAAAGAAAGAAAGAAAGAAAGAAAGAAACGAAAGAGGAAGGAAGGAAGGAGGGAAGAAAGGTCTTCTAGTTTGAGAATAGGAATTAACTCCTCTTTAAATATTTGATAGAGTTCACCTGTAAATCCATCTGGCCCTGGAGTTTTGTTTGCTGGGAGTTTTTCATTACTGATGATTTTTGTTGCTGGTTATCCATCTGTTCAAGTTTCCTATTTCTTCCTGATTCAGTTCTAGTAGTTTTTATGTTTTTAGGAATTCATCCATTTCTTCCAGGTTGTCTGATTTGTTGGTGTATAATTTTTCATAGTATTCTCTTACAATTGTATTTCTGTGCTGTTGATCTTTATTTCTCCTTTCTCATTTGCGATTTTATTTATTTATGTCCTTTATATTTTCTTTTCTTTTTTAATGTTTTATTTATTTTTGAGACAGAGAGAGACAGAGCATGAGAGGGGGAGGGACAGAGACAGAGAGACACAGAATCTGAAGACAGGCTCCAGGCTCTGAGCTGTCAGCACAGAGCCCAATGCGAGCTTGAACCCACGAATGTGAGATCATGACCTGAGCTAAAGTCGGAGACTTAACTGACTGAGCCACACAGGTGTCCCCTTTCATCTTTTCTTTATGATAAGCTCATTGGTGGTTCAGATGGTTGAGTACATACACACACACACACACACACTGGAATATTACTTAACCAAAAAGAATGATATCTTACTATTTACAACAGTGTAGATGGAGCAAGAGTGTATTATGGGGAAGCAAGAAACAGACTCTTAACTGTGGGGAACAAACTGATGGTTACCAGAGGGGAGGTGTGTATGAGGATGAGTTAAATAGATATGGGGATTAAGGAGAGCACTTGTTGGGATGAGCACTGGGTATTGCATGGAAGTGTTGAATCACTATATTGTACACCCAAAACTAATAGTACACAGTATGTTAACTGGAATTTAAATAAACCCTTAAAAAATAAGTCACAAAGATATTAATTACAGCATAGGGAATATAGTCAATAATATTTTTATAACAGTATGGTGACAAATGGTACCAAGATTTATAATGGTGAACATTTCATACTGTATAAAAAGGTAAACTCACTATGTTGTACACTGAAACTCATATAGTATTGGATGTCAACTTTGCATCATTAAAAATAAAATTATCACCCAATGTCACAAAGAAGAAAAACTACAGACCAATAGAAGCATACATGCAAAAATCCTTGACATTACATTTTAAAAGTACTTTTTTGGGGCATGTGAGTGGCTCAGTTGGTTAGGCGGCGAACTCAATTTCAGCTCAGGTCACGATGTCACATTTCATGAGTTCCAGCCCCACGTCTGGCTTGGTGCTGACAACACGGAACCTGCTTGGTGTTCTCTTTCTCCTTCTCCTTCGTCTCTACCCTGCACGTGCTTTCTCTATCTCTCGCTCAAAAATAAACATTTTTTTAAAAGTACTTTTTCTGCCCTCCCAAATATTTTGAGGTAAGTGAAAATTTTAAAAATTACTTTCATTTTGCCTCTATGTACTTAGGCTTGGGCTTTTGTCATTGAGAACAAGTATATTGTTTAAAATACAGACAACTAGTTATCAAGGGAGGATGAATCAATGAATAGTATGAATAATTGTTTAATATTTTAATTTCTGCCATGGTGTTATTGTTCAATATTGTTTGATATTTTCTCCTTTCCAGAAATTTCTTATTTTCAGCAAAGCTAAATAACTCACTTATGAATGATAAAATTGAATGCAGGTATCTTAAAAACTAAGGCATGGGGCGCCTGGGTGGCTCAGTTGATTAAGCCTCTGACTTCAGCTCAGGTCAGATTTCACATTCGTGGGTTCGAGCCCTGCGTCAGTCTCTGTGCAGACAGCTAGCTCAGAGCCTGGAGCCTGCTTTCGGTTCTGTGTCTCCTTCTCTCTCTGACCCTCCCCCTCTCATGCTCTGTCTCTCTCTGTATCAAAAATAAATAAAACATTTAAAAAATTAAATAAAAACTAAGGCAGAAAAATTGAGAAGATAAGTTTGGAAATTAATGACTTTGTGACAGTCACAGGAAAGCTGAATGTATCATAAATCTTCAGAATTAGTGTCAAGCATCATTAAATACTTGTTATGGATATGATGATTTTAGAATATTATTAGTATAAAAGAAATGACATAGCAAAGGCATAAAAGAAAGAAGTATGTAATATTTAGCAACTTTGTCTAAAACCTTAACATCTAAGATATTTCTTGCAAGGCCTAAATTCTCAGTATTTGTGATTCAGATGATAGCAAGTTAATAGCCCGGTGGTCAAGTGTCTGATCCCAATATCTTATGGAACAAAAAAATTTCTCAGGAGCATTTAGCCACGGACACACTCAATGATGCACTTAAGCTGCAAGTCTCTAGGTTCCGGAGGTGTGTGATAATATAAATGGGCTTCAAAATAGCCCAAGGGTAAGAATTTCCTGTTCATATTTTAAATGACACATTGATAAGAAATCTACTTTTTCCATTATTGTCTAATTTTTAGGTCTCACAAGGCTGGCAGTCTGTGAAGATCACAGATATTGTCTGTTTACAAGAGTAACCTGGACCCACTGGAAGATGCATGACTTTCTGGCAACAGAAGGTATGTGTTACTATGGCCCTGTCTCCTTACTAGTCACCCCAGAGAGTGGGAGATTAGAAATGCTGGTGGGATACACCTGAGCAAGCTGATATACAATGAAGTCAGGGAGAACATTGATATCTGTATTCAAAGAATTCAGGGTCACGAACAAGAAAGAATATGAAATATGCTGGAGAATTTCTTAAAATATTTAAAATCTTGCCTGTGGAGAAGTAATCAAGTATATACACATGCACATATAATTGGGTTTGTAAATCAATATAATGTGAAGTGAAATCCCATAAGCATCATGACAAGAAGCAGTTAATTTTGGTTTTGTCATCAGTATAGATATAATTACATGTATGAGTTGATATTTACATCAGCCTTTAAAAATAGATTCTTCAAATGAATTCATCAAATCATGAGGGTCAAACATTGCACACTTACTTAGATAAATGAAAGCAGTTTGGTGTTTCATAAAAAGCAGGATGAGGTACCTTCTGTAAAATGCTAATTTAAACTTATCTATAAACAACCAAAAGACCTTTTAAAAATTGACCAAATCTCAGCCAAAAAAAAAAAAAAAGAATCCATACTGAAAAACATTACTGTGTAATGAGTTACATTACATGATCTAACAAATAGGAATCAGTAGTTATAATGTGACTATGGTGTTAAAATAATTAAAATAATTAATATTGAGAGTTTATAAAAGCCAGATTGAATAGTAAGTGCTTCATATGCATAATATTTCTACATATGCTTGCTCCAATTTTAGATTAATAAACTATGTAGCTAGACACAAAGTAACTTTTTAAAGGTCATACTTTGTAAGTTTGAGAGCCAGAAGTTCAGATCTCACTGACAGCAGAGCTCATTGGCTGAATTATTAATTTACATTTATTTCCATTTATTACAATTGCTTACACAACTAAAACCACTCTCACAACTTTTGACATTCATAAATCTTTCTGAAAGTTTGCACCAACAGTTCTTCCATAAATGATTTATACTTTCATAATTTTAGCATCTTATGGTTTCATATATCACAATTAATGTCTATTTCTGGTGTTAAGTCCATTCTCAAAAATTACTTTTGTCATTTTATTTTCAATAGTGTTCAAGTTTTGGATAAGTTTAGTGTGTCATGTAACATTTTTGAACATATACAATTTTTCTTTTAAAATTTAATAATTTCTCCACAATAACTCAAAATAAAAGATCATTTGATAATGGCACATAACCTTTGAATAAATGTCACCAAATAAAAGTAATTTATTACAGAATATTCTTATATGTGCTAAAACTAGTATTCCTTAAGTAGAACACTCAACTTTTAACCAATAATGGATTTAAAAATCATCCCCAAAATTGGTGCAACATTTCTTTCTAATACAGCATTTTAATTTTAACCCAATTATTCTAACAGAGTTGAAATGTTTCTGTGGAATCTGGCCTTATATTAAATAAAAACATTCCTTTCTCCTTCACTAATCTATTGCTTTACGTTTTTCCACCCAATACTGTATCTGAAACATAGCATATCCTAGTAAAAACCATTTACTTTATCATGACACACTTCTTTAAAGCTCTAAGGAAATTAATACCAGATTTTACCTTGTTCAACTGCAAATGAGCGGTATCACTCGCTCCGCACTCCACCCAGTGTCACTGTACTCATAATGTTGTCAATACATTACACACCCTCTTTATCAAGACCTTCAGTGCGGTTTCAGACAGCACTGTGCCTGACCTTCCTCAGCTGCAGACATGAATAACCAAGCAGGTACTTATGCAGAACTTAATCTGATGAAAGATTCAAAGGGACAGCAAATGAAAACTAAGGGCACTAAAAGTTCCATTTCAGTAACTGAGCAGGAAATAATCTATGCAGAATTAAATCTTCAAAATGCTTCTCAGGATCTTCAAGGGAATGACAAAAACTATCACTGCAAAGGTAAAAAATTTAACATACACACAGTGTAACTAACTGTTCTAAGATGTGCAGTTAGGGTGCAGGGGTCTAGAGAATGAGTAGGGAATGATCTCACATATTTTCATTTGTGAAGATCAGAGCTTGAAGTTGAATAATGGCATTCTAATTGAAATCTGAGGACTAACTTTACTCAGCTATTGTAATTTGTAGTCTTTGACCAATCACTCATGGAGATTTACCTTTACTGAAAATGCATTAGTATATTCTGAGAGAAGATTATGATGGTAGATAGGGAGCTTTGGGTCCAAGTTTATTTGTGACTCCCTATGCATCTGTGGTTCTTTTATATGTAACTTTCCTAAATGATTATTTCCCCTCCATCCTTTCTCAGTGTTTTCATTTCTCTTCTTAATATTTACTATTATTTCCAGGGAAGCTCATTGCTAGGATCCTGGGAATCATCTGCCTTGTCTTGATATCCACTGTAGTAACAATAGTAGTTGTTACCTGTAAGTGTTTGAATGACTATTTGGGAATTTTTCATTTTAATGATTGTCAGAGCCTCAAAATATCTCCTACTATTATGAAATAGAATTTTCATTTTGATGCATATGTGCTCTAAATGTGCAATAGTTATCTGAATTTGTCAAAAATATAAATTAAGAATAATTGTAGAGAGCATTACACATATATTTAGATTTCTTTACTCAAAGAGGTGATCTAGGAGAAATATCATTGAGAAATACAAATTAATTCTTGAGATTAATTAAATGAAGTACTGAAGAAATGGTGAGGTTTGGTTGTGTAGGCTTTTGAAATATTTTCTCCCAAATCTTCATTACTTTATTAATATTGCTTCGTAAAATAAATTTCATTACAGAGCTTTCTAATTCTAAACAATACAGAAAGTTTTAAATTAAGAAACTCAAGTCATTACAACGTATTTAGTTCAATATTAAATTTAATGAGGATTCCTTTCATTTTTTCAGCTATTGAAATACCGGAGCAGAAAAATTTGTCCCTCACAACGAAGATCCAGAAAGGTACAAAGTGATAAATTCTAATATTAACATAGTTTCTATTTTATCTCTACTTTTGGCTGGGCAACAATGATACTGGAGTTTTTGGAGGAAAATTAATCACAAAACTGGGAATAATAGTTTAGAAATAATGATTATAGGAGCGTATCACTTCTCAGGCAACAATATGAAGAGGTACTCATTTAAAATTAGCATGTCCAGTGTTACCGAGTTCCTCAAATTTCTATCTGGTATAACATGATAAGAGATATATCACTTTGTTATTCTAAAACAGTGGCTTGGTTCAGTTATCTCAGGACATGCTGAGATGGATATTTTTGTGTGTTTGCTTTCTATGGACACATAAATTAAGGAAGGAGAGGCTGACCATTCTCTGCGTGTGTGTGAGCATATTCTTTTATTATACCATCCTGTGAGTGTGCATTAATATGTACACATGTGTATCTGCATATGACTATGTAAATTAATGGGAATTTGTTAATATACAAAGTGCTTCTGGATAATATCCCATAATCTTTCTCCAGCAAATCACTGTGGTTGTCCAAAAGAGTGGTTCACCTATTCCAACAATTGCTATTACATTAGCACTGAAAGAAAACCATGGAATGAGAGTTTGACGTCCTGTGCTTCTAAAAACTCTAATCTGCTCTACATAGATGATGAAGAAGAAATGGTAAGATTTTAAATGTTTCCTGACTTTATTAATAGCTTGTCAGTTAATATAATATTTGTAGAGTTCATTCATAGTTTTGTATATATTTATAGTTTATTTTAAAGTCTGTTAATATTACCTAGTTTGACTATGATATTTTTATATTTTTATATTTTTATGTATACTTGATAATTTCCTCTTGCTTTTCATGGAAAATTGTGCTTCTATAAATGCTCCTTTGCCTGAAATAAACTTTACTATTTAATTTTACCACACACATCAAGCCTTTGTCAGCCCTGCCAATTTCAATATTATGAAATATTTTTGGACTTTATATCAAAGGAATCATGCAGTATGCATTTTTATGTGTGTTTTCCTTCACTTATATATTTGTAATCCATCTATACGATTGCAATTGTCTATAGTTTGTGAATTTTCACTGCTGTCTTATATGAACATGACATTTTAAAACCTATTCTCAGATACAACTTTAGTTTACTTTTAATATGGGGTGTGGACATTATAAAGAATTATTTTATGAAAAGCCTTTTTTGGGGCACCTGGTTGACTCAGTCAGGTCAGGTTGACTCATGCAAATCTTGATTTGGGGGTTGTTAAGTCCTTACATTGTGTATATGGATTACATAAAATAAAACTTTAAAAAAAGAAAAGCCTTTACTATATCTTTTTTACATATTATATTTGTAATGATATATATGAAGCATAACTACATAGTATATAACATATTATAGTTAGGCATGTAAATATTATATTTATCTTAATAAAATAATAATGTAGAAATATAACACTATCATTGTATTTATGTATAATCATAACACATTTTCCTCCAAACATTAGAATGAAATTGCACTCTCATAGGTATGTGTGTATTTCAATTTATTACATTATTCTAACCTTTTTCTAGTTTATTGTGTAAATACACATTGTACCAAATAGGTTCTTGATCCAAAACACAGTAGTCTGACAAAATTAATATAAGCTCTGGTTGTTTTATAACAGTGCTGTTTTCTGGGCTGTAACTCATTAGAATTGTCTCTTTTTTGTTAATGAGAAGTGCTCGTGTGTGTTTCTTGCCCATTTCTCCTACAGGGTGTCTTCTTTTCTCTGATGAGAAGTCCTTGTCATATTTTAAATATGAGCTCTTTATTTTAGTTTTTAAGATGCAAATGGCTTTGTGACTCTTGTGACTTGCATGTTTACTTTCGTAGTGGAGTCTTTTAATGACCAAAATTTATTAATGTTACTATAACTCAATTTATCATTTTGGGCATTGGTGCTCATGTAGCAGGATTCTCACACAGAGAGTAGTGACATGGAGGCTTTTCTTTCCAGGAAGAAACTTTCTTCCAGCCAGCACCACTCAGTTGGGTTTGCGCCCAAAGAACTGAGCCCCGAACACCATGTGGCATGGTGTTTTTAATATATTTTTTACTTCTTTGTCTCCCATATATGGTAACACACAAACATGCAGTCTGATTAAAGTCGTCTCATGTTACAGGTTGTGAGGGATATTGTCACATATCAAATAGCAAGGTTGCCTTGAGTTGTTCTATTTTCTTTCCTTTCTTTCTTTAGGAAGGTACCCTACCACACTTGTTTTGGACCCACTTCATAAGTTAGTTTATGAATATAATCTCTTATATTACTTTCTAGAATTTAATTAATTAATTAATTAATTAACTGTTAATTAGGATTTATTATCCATTTGGGAATTTAGTTTTTGCAATGCTGTATTTGTGATGCTATGAGATAAAAGTGAAGGTTATACTTTTCTGCATCATTACCAAACTGAATAAAATTTATAGCAAAGTAGATATTTTCTTTGCATTTAATTTTGATATATAAAGTAATATATGTAAGTATATAAGCACTAGCATTCTTTATAAGATAGTAATCTATTATATATCTTTATATAATTATATATGTATATATGTCTCACAACTACAGTCTATCACAACCCACAGCATCTTAAGTAAAATGTAGAGCCTTACTTTTCTTTATGTCCCTTTACTGTGTACTATTTACAATAGAATTGTCTTAAATATTTCTCTATTTACATTGAGAATCAATGGATGTTATAATTTTGCTTCAAATATCAAACAATTTAGAAAACACAAGAGATGAAGGAAAGTCCATTAAGACTAATGATAGTTTTAATCTTTCTTTGGTTCCCTCTTACTTCCTGATGATCCAGGACTCCTTTAATCATTTAACTTCTGTTTAGATAATTCCCTTTAGCAGTTCTTTCGGAGTGGGTCTGGTGGTAATACATTTTCTTAGTTTTTCTTTATTGAAGGATCTCTTGATTTCCCCTGCACTTCTGAGTTATATTTTTATTGGATCGTCAGTGGTTTTGGATTGGAATAATGCAGTTGGTATCAAAAAATTTTTTGTCTTTTCAGTACGCCTTTTCCCCAATATTTTGGCTGGAAAGAAAAAACATTCTGGGGACTTTTGCTTGTACCTGTTGGTGTCTGCAGTTTGCTAGCCTCTCGAGAGCCAGTCTGAGATGGGTGAGGTAAAGAGAAATTCCAGGGAGCTCACCACCATGTCCCTTCCTCAACTCTTGCATGCTGAGATCTGTCAGCTTTCTCATTACCTTTCTGAATCTTCTTATGTTGTCTTATTATAGAGCTATTAATTTAGTGGGATGAATGAGGAAAAGTCTATCCTCTAAATTTTTCCAAAACAGGAGGTCTGGTCTGTGGTCGTTTTAATTTGAATATTCCCAAGACAAACAATTTTGAGCATCTTTTTCTATATTCATTTGCTATCCATATATGTTTCTTGGTGATGTAGTTAGTGACATATTTGATTATATTTAACTTTTCCTTTTCTTTTTTAGATTAATTTTTTAATGTTTTATTTATTTTTGAGAGAGAGAGAGAGGGAGACAGCATGAGCAGGGGAGGGTCATAGAGAGAGGGAGACACAGAATCTGAAGACAGGCTCCAGGCTCTGAGCTAGCTGTCAGCACAGAGACTGACACGGGGCTCGAACCCACGAACCGCTAGATCATGACCTGAGCTGAAGTTGGACACTTAACCGACTGAGCCACCCAGGTGCCCCATATTTAACTTTTCTTATTGCATTTTGAGAATTCTTTATGTATCCAGTCTGCAAGTCTTTTATTGGATATATGATTGGAAGTTATTTCCTTCAAGTTTGTGATTTGGCTTTATCTTCAAAAAGCAGAAATTTATTTTGATGAAGTACATTTCATCAATTTATTCTTCTTTGGATCATGTTTCTGGAGTTCTATCTAAAAAGTCTATCTAAAACTTAAAGAATTATATGGTTTACACTTAGGTTAACAATCAATTTGGAGGATTTTTGTATGGAGTTTAGGGTATATAATTATTATTTGATAGTCAGATATTTCCACAGCATTTGTTGAAAAACCTATACTTTCTCCAGTGAATGATTATGCATCTTTGTTGAAATCTGCATTCCCTATATGTGTGGGTATAAATTTTCACATTCTAATCTGTTTCATTAACCTAGTTATGTATTTTTATTCCAATTTCCTGTTTAAAAACTATCCTTTTTAAAAAAATACATATATATTAATTCTGCTTAGTTGTCTTGACTATCCTAGATCTTTCCATGGTTATTTCCATTTATTTTTTTTAAGAGTTTTATTTTCAAAATAACAATATTAGTTTTATTGAATGCCTTCTGCAACAGAGAAGTCATATCATTTGTTTTTCCAATTTATTAAATTACAGTAAGTTAACATATAGTGTAATATTAGATTCAGATGTAGAATTTAGTGATTCATCATTTACATATAATACGCAGCGCCATTACAAGTACCCTCCTTAGTACCCATCGCTCATTTAATCTACCTGCCCACCCAACCCCCATCCAGTAATTATCAGTTTGTTCTCTAAATTTCAGTCTATTTTCTAGTTTGTCTCTCTTTTTTCTCCCCTAGATTCATCTGTTTTGTTTCTTAAATTCCACATATGAGTAAAAGCATACATTATATGGTAATTGTCTTTCTCTGTATGACTTATTTATCTTAGCATAGTACTCTGTAGCTCCATCCACATTACAAATGGCAAAATATCTTTTTTTTTTTTGGAGTAGTATTCCATTGTATACATGTAACACCTCTTGTTTATCCATTCATCAGTCAATAGACATTTGGGCTCTTTCCATAGCTGGGCTATTGCTGATAGTGCTGCTATAAACATTGGGGGGGTACATGTATACTTTCATATCCGTATTTTTTAACCTTTGGGTAAATACTTAGAGATGCAATTGCTGGATCATAGGGTAGTTTTATTTTTAACTTTTTCAGGAACCTCCATATTGTTTTCCCGAGTGGCTGCACCAGTTTGCATTCCCACCAACAGTACCACAGGGTTGCCCTTTCTCCATATCCATGCTAACACCTGTTGTTTCCTGTGTGGTTCATTTTAGCCATTCTGCCTGGTGTGAGCTGATACCTCGTTGTAATATTTCCTGATTATCAATGATGTTGAACATTTTTTTCACATATCTATTAGCTAGCCATCTGCATGTCTTTTATGGAAAAATGCCTATTCATGTCTTCTGCCCACTTTTTCACTTGATTATTTTTTGGGGGTGTTTAGTTTTATACGTTCTCTATAGATTTTGGATATTCAGCCTTTATCAGATATCATTTGCAAATATCTTCTCTCAGATCGAAGATTGACTTTTAGTATTGTTGATTGCTTCTTTCTCTATCCAGAAGCTTTTTATCTTGATGAAGATAAAATAGTTCATTTTTTATTTTGTTTCCTATACCTCAGGAGATATATCTAATGTGAAGTTGCTATGACCGACATGAAAGAGGTTATTGACTGTGTTCTTCTCTAGGATTTTGACAGTTTCCTGTCTCACATTCAGACCTTCTATCCATTTCGAATTTATTTTTTGTATGGTGTAAGAAACCAATCCTGTTTCATTTCTTTGCATGTTTCTGTCCGTTTTTCCCAACACCATCTTCTTTCCATTGGATAGATTTTCCTGCTTTATCAAAGATTAGTTGACCATATAGTTGTGGGTCATTTCTGAATTTTCTATTTTTTTCTATTGATCTATTTTTGTGCCAATACCATACTGTCTTGATCACTACAACTTTGTAATACATCTTAAAGACCAAAATTGTGATGCCTCCAGCTTTGTTTTTCTTTTTCAAGATTGATTTGGCTATTCAGGCAGGGGTTTTGTGGTTGAATACAAATTTTAAGATTGTTTGTTTTACATCTTTGAAAAACAGCATTGGTATTTTTATAGGGATTACATTAAATCTATAGATTGCTTTAGACAGTTTAGACATTTTAAAGATATCTTTTCTTCCAATCCACGATCATGGAATGTTTTTTTTCATTTATTTGTGTCACCTTCTAATTTCTTTCATTAGTGTTTCATAGTTATTTAAGTACAGATCTTTCACCTGGTTGGTTAGATTTATTCCTAAGTATTTTATGGTTTGGGGTGCAATTTTTAATGGAATTGATTCTTTAATGTCTTTTTCTGATGCTTTAGTTTTGGTGTATTGAAGCGCAACAGAATTCTGTTCATTGATTTTGTATTCTGCAACTTGCTGAATTTGTATACTAGTTCAAGCAATTTTTTGTTGGAATCTTTTGGGTTTTCTGTAAAGGGTATAATCTCACCTAGACATAGTGAAAATCTGACTTATTTCTTGCTGATCTGGGTGCTTTTTATTTCTTTTTGTTATCTGATTGCTGAGACTAGGACTTCCAGTCCTATGTTAAATAACAATGGTGAGAGTGGACATCCCTGTCTTATTCCTACCTGTAGAGGAAGAGCTCTCAGTTTTTCCCCATTGACGATTATGTTAGCTGTGGGTTTTTCCTATATGGCCTTTATTATGTTGAGGCATGTTCCCTCTATCCCTCCTTTGTTGAGGGTTATCATGTTGAGTCATCATGGCTGGATGTTGTACTTTGTCAAATGTTTTTTCTGCATCTATTGAGAGGATCATAAGTTTCCTATCCTTTCTTTTATTAATGTTCTGTGTCACACTTATTGATTTAAAAATAATGTACCACCATTGTAGTTAAGGAATACATCTTACCTGATCATGGTGAATGATTCTTTTAATGTACTGTTGGGTTCAATAGACTAGTAGTTTGTTGAGAAATTTTGCGTTCATGTTCATCTAGGATATTGGTCCATAGTTCTCTCTATTGGTAGGGTCTTTATCTTTAGAATCAGGGTAATGCTGGCCCCATAGAATGAGTTTGGAAGTGTTCCTTCCATTTCTGTTTTTTGGATAATTTAGGAAAAATAGGTATCAACTCTTTAAATGTTTGATAGAATTCCCCAGTGAAGCCATCTAGCCCTGAACTTTAGTTTGTTTGGGGATTTGTTTGTTTCTATATCATTCATTTCTGCTTTAATCTTTATTATTTCTATTCTTCTGCTAGTTTTTACTTTTTTTTTCTAGCTTCTTAGGTGTAAGGTGAGGTTTTTTAATTGAGATTATTCTCGTTTCTTGATGTAGACCTGTATTGCTCTATACTTCCCTCCTAGGACCACTTTTGCTTCATTGCAAAGGTTTTGGATCATTGTGTTTTCCTTTTCATTCATTTTCATGTATTGTTTTTTTTTAATTTATCCTTCACTTCCTGACTAATGCATTCATTCTTTAGTAGCGTGTCATTTAACTTCCAAGTATTTGTGGCCTTTCCAAGTTTTTTTTTCTTGCGTTTGACTTCAACTTTCATAGTGTTGTTCAGATTATATATATGGTATCATCTCAATCTTCCTGTACTTGTTGAGACCTCATTTATGACATAGTATGTAGTCTATTCTAGAGAATATACCATGTTCAATGAAGAGAATGTATATACTGCTGCTTTAGGATGAAATGTTCTTAATGTATCTGTGAAGTCCATCCAGTCCAGAGTGCCATTCAAGGACACTGTTTCCTTGTTGATTTTCTGCTTTGATGATCTGTCCATTGCTGTAAGGAGGGGGAGTACAAAGTCATATGCTATTATTGTATTATTTTCAGTGAATTCTTTTATGTTTATCATTAATTGCCTTATGTATTTGGATGCTTTCATGTTGGGGACATCAATATTTATAGTCGTTAGAACTTCTTGTTGGATAATCCCCTTCATTACGATATAGTGCCCTTCTTCAGAGGTTGTTACAATCTTTGGTTTAAAATATCATTTTGTTGATATAAGTATGACTTCTATTTGCATGATAAATATCTCTGCATTCAATTTGTAGGTGTCATTAGGTCTAAAATGAGTCTCTTGTAGACAGCATACAGATGGGTCTTTTTTTTCTTTCTGACACTCTATGTCTTTTGATTGGAGCATTTAGTTCATTTACATTCAAATTAATTATTGATAGATATGTATTTAGTTTCATTTTATCACTAATTTTGTTGTTGTTTCTGGAGATTTCTCTGTTTCTTTCTAGTTTTTGTTGCTTTTGGTCTCTTTTTTCCCCTCACTCAAAAAATCACCTGTAATATTTTTTACAAGTCTGGTTTAGTGATCATGAACTCCTTTAGTTTTTTGTTTGTTTGTTTTCTGTCTGAGAAACTCTTTATCTATTCTTCTATTCTGAATGATAGCCTTGCTCGATAGAATATTTTTGACTGCATATTTTTTTTTCATTTAGCACATTAAATATATCATGCCACTCACTTCTTGGCTACCAAGTTTCTGTGGAGAGAGCTGCTGCTAACCATATTTGTCTTACCTTGTAAGCTAGGGACTTCTTTTGTCTTTTACCTTTAGGATATTTTGTTTATAACTATATTTTACAAATTTAATTAAACTATGTCTTGGTGTGGCCTGCTTTTGTTGATTGATGAGAGTTCTCCGTGCCTGTCTGTTTCCTTCCACAGATTAGGGAAGCTTTCAGCTATAATTTCCTTAAATAAAACTTTTGTCACATTTTGTCCCTCTTCTCCTTCTGGGACTCCGATGATACAAATTTACTTCATTTGATAAAATCATTTTCCCCCAAGCCTAGTCTCATGATTCATCATTCTTTTCCTCTTTTGTTCAGCTACATTGTTTTCACAATTTTATCTTCTATACCACTTATTCATTCCTCTGTTTCTTCCATCCTTTTAGTCATTACAATCAATCATCTTTCATATCTCAGTTATTGCATTTTAAATGTCTGCCTGATGGTTTTTTAGCTCTCTTATCACTGTGGTGTCTCCCTGATGTCCTTCATGCTTTCCAAGGTCAGCAAGTATCCTCATGATTATTCCTTTAAATTTTGCATTAGGCATATTCCTTATATCTATTTCAAATATGTCTCTGGCCATGACCTTTTCTTCTTCTTTCTTTTGGGTGATTTCCTCCAGTTTGACATTTTTTCTAGGTCTCTTTCCTCTTTTCTGTGTTAAAAAATCCCGTTATGTTAACTGTTCCTGAAAGTAATGGTATTATGAATAAGAGGTTATATAATGTCCAGGGCCTGACACTTCAGGAATTGTTTCTGGTGTAAGCTTCTTGCTTTCTGCTGCTGTGTTTTGGCTGTTCTATCCCTCAGGTCAGTTATTTGCAGAGTTTCTCCTTGCCTACAGTGGGCACTGTTTGGAATTTGGCCAGCATGTTGTGAGTATTAACTTGGTGTGCTTTTTCTTTGCTTGTTAAATGAGTCCTGATGTTATTCCCACTAGTACTGAATATTTGAAAAACTCTATGCAAACTCTATGTAGATGTGGTGTGTGTGTGTGTGTGTGGTGCAGGGGTTGCTGGTCTTTTGGGGAAAGAGTCCACTGCACTGGTCTGTAGGCACACTTGCCCAATAAAAGCAGTATCAGCAGAGTGCAATGGGTGGGACTTGGTGTAAGTAGGTTAGGCAGCCAGTGTTGGCACTGTGCTGTTTACTGAATTTAGTTTATGCTGGGAGCAGGGAGGGAAATGGCACCAGTCATCTCCTTTGTCCCCCAAGGGGGGGGTCTGTTTGCTGCTCTCAAGGAAGGCCTCCCAGAAAAGTGAATATTCATCATGCATCCCATGTGTATTTCAGATCACTATTTTCACATTGTCTGTCTCCAGGTTGCTTGCCTGCCTGGATCAGTGTAATACACTTCGTGCTCGGTCACAGCCAATCCTTATGACTTAAAAAGTTTTTTAATGTTTATTTATTTTTGAGATACAGGGAGAAACAGAGTGTGAGTGGGGGAGGGGCAGAGAGAGAGGAAGACACAGCATCTGAAGCAGGCTCTAGGCTCTCAGCTGTCAGAACAGAGCCTGATGCAGGGCTCAAACCCACAAACTGTGAGATTGTGACCTGAGCTGAAGTTGGCACTTAACCAACTGAGCCACCCAGGTGTCCCCAAACCTTATGACTTTTAAAACTTCAAATGATAGTGACCTGATATGGCAAGGATCTGTGCTGGTCTTCTGGAGGATATTCTTGCTGCGCTAGGACTGATGCAGGTTTGATCCAAAAGGGCAGTTTTACTAGAGCAGAGAGGCATAGGATTTGGAACAAATAAGGCTAAACAACCAGGGTCTGGGTTAGCTGCCCTCAGCAGGTGTCTTTGTGCCTCTGCTGAGGGTCAGGGGGAGGGAAATGGTACCCAGCAGCTCTTTTGTCCCAAGAGTCTTTGGCTACACCAATTTACATTCTCACCAAAAGTTTTCCTGTTCTTCACATTCTACCAGTATTAGTTATCTTTTCTCTTTTTGATAAAAGCCATCTGAACAGATGTGAAGTGATTATCCCATTGCTTTATGCTCATCAATTTGTAGTTCCCTGATGAATCATATGTTGAGCACCTTTTCATGTACCTACTGGCCATTTCTACGTCTTCAGAAAAGTGTCTACTCAGATCTGTATGCCATTTTTAAAATTGGATTAGTTTCTTTTTAGCTATACTGTTGAAAGAGTTATTTATATATTTTGGAAAATAGTCAGATGTATGGTTTGCAATTATATTCTTCCATTCAATATGTTGTCTTTTCGACTTATTGATTGTTCCCTTTGCTGTGCAAAAGCTCTTTATTTCAATGTAGTCTCACTTTTTATTTAATTTTTGGTGCCTGTGCTTTTGGTGACATATTCTAGACATGTTGTTATAATCCTGTGACTGTCACCTATGGCCAGAGTAGAAATTAATCCAATCCACTATCCCCTGGGATGGTGGTAAATTCTTGATCTCTCCTTTATTTTTGAATGAAAGCTTTGCTGAATAAGATATTCTTGGTTGACAGTTACTTTTTGCCTTTGATCACTTTGAAAATAGTATCTTAAATTCTGGGGAAGAGGCAGAGTAGGAAGACCTTAAGCTAATCTCATCTCATGGACAAAACTAGATAACACCCACATCAATGTAAATAACCTAGAAAATGACCCAAAGACATATAGAGCAGACTCTGGACAGCTGAATGTAGAAAAGAGGCCACATCCAGAGGGTAGGAAGTCCAAAGAATCAGTCATGAGGTAAGAAGATCCTCAGGACCATGCATGAGAGGAAGGGATGCCATGGGTGTGGAGAGAGGAAATAAAAAGACCCTCCCACAAAGCACCCCAGGCATGGGGAACATATTCAGTGAAGATAAATCCCTATAACATTTGGCTTCAAAAACCAGTTCTTATAATCAACCTGGCTTAACACTTGGAAATTTATTTATTGTTTTTTAAATTTTATTTCAATACAAGTTAGTTAACTTTTAGTGTAATAATGGTTTCAAGAGTAGAATTCACTACTTCCATATAACACTCAGTGCTCATCTCAACAAGTGCCCTCCTTAATGTCCATCACCCTGCCCAGCACCCCTCCAGCAACCGTCAGTGTGTTCTCTGTATTTAAGAGTCTCTTAAGGTTTGCTTCCCCTTCTGTTTTTATCTTATTTTTCCTTCCCTTCTCGTATGTTCATTTGTTGTGTTTCTTAAATTCTACAGATGAGTGAAATCATATATCTTTCTTTCACTTATTTTGCTCAACATAATACACTCTAGCTCTATGAACATTGTTGCAAATGGCAAGATTTTATTCTTTTTGATCACTGAGTAATATATATATATATATCTGTATATCACATCTTTTTTATCCATTGTCAGTTGAGGGACATTTGGGCTCTTTCCATAATTTGACTACTGTTGACAGTGTTGCTATAAACATTGGGGTGCATGTTCCCCTTTGAATCCTCATTTTTATATCCTTTGGATAAATACCTACGAGTGAAATTGCTGGGTCATAGGGTATCTCTATTTTTTGTTTTTCTGAGAAATTCTATACTGTTTTCCTGAGTGTCTGGCCAGTTTGCATTCCCAACAGCAGTGCCAAAGTGTTCTTTCTTTGCATACTCGACATCTGTCGTTTGCTGAGTTGTTAATTCTAGCCATTCTGACAAGTGTGAGGTGATATCGTATTGTGGTTTTGATTTGTATTCCCCTGATGATGAGTGATGTTGAGCATCTTTCCATGTATCTGTTGTCCATCTGGATGTTTTCTTTGGAGAAGTGTCTGTTCTTGTCTTTTGTCCATTTCTTCACTAGATTACTTGTTTTTCGGGGGTGGTGAATTTGGTAAGTTCTTTATAGATTTTGGATACTAGCCCTTTATCTGATATGTCATTTGCAAATATATTCTCCTATTCTATCTGTTGCCTTTTAATTTTGTTGGTGGTTTCCTTTGCTGTGCAGTAGGTTTTATTTTGAGTAGGTCCCAATAGTTCATTTTTGCTTTTGTTTCCCTTACCTCTGGAGACATGTATAGTAGAAAGTTGCTGTGGGTGAAGTCAAAGAAGTTGCTGTCTGTTTTCTCCTGCAAGGTTTTGATGTTTTCTTGCCTTATATTTAGTTCTTTCATCCATTTTGTGCTTATTTTTATGTATGGTGTAAGAAAATGGTCCAGGTTTATTCTTCTGCATGTCAATGTCCGGTTCTCCCAACACTATTTGCTGAAGAGACTGTCTTTTTTCCATTGGATACTCTTTCCTGTTTTGTCAAAGATTAGTTGGCCAAACATTTGTGGGTCCATTTCTGGGTTTTCTATTCTGTTCCATTGATATATATGTCTGTTTTTGTGCCAGTGCCATACCGTCTTGATGATTACAGCTTTGTAATACAGCCTGAAGTGTGGAATTGTGACGCCTCCAGCTTTCATTTTCTTTTACAAGATCACTTTGGCTACTCAGGGTCTTTTGTGGTTCCATACAAGTTTTAGAACCGTTTGTTCTAGTTCTGTAAAGAATGTTGGTGTTATTTTGTTAGGAATTCCACTAAATTTGTAGATTTCTTTGGGTATTATTGACATTTTAACAATATTTGTTCTTCTAAACCATGAGCATGGACTATTTTTCCATTTATTTGTGTCTTCTTCAATTTATTTTATAAGCTTTCTATAGTTTTCAGCATAAAGATCTTTCACCTCTTTGGTTACAGCTATTCCTAGATATTTTATGGTTTGTGGTGCAATTGTAAATGGGGTCGATTCCTTGATTTCTCTTTCTACTACTTCATTATTAGTGTATAGAAGTGCAACCAATTTCTGTACATTGGTTTTATATCCTGAGACATTGCTGAATTCCTGAATCTGTTCTAGCAGGTTTTTGGTGGAGTCTTGGGATTTTCAACATAGAGTATCTTGTTGTCTATGAAGAGTGAAGGTTTGACTTCTTCCTTGCTGATTTGG
Organism: Suricata suricatta; assembly: GCF_006229205.1. NCBI lineage: Eukaryota > Metazoa > Chordata > Mammalia > Carnivora > Herpestidae > Suricata > Suricata suricatta. The sequence continues at coordinate 94,752,068 of NC_043709.1, forward strand.
ATGGCTTTTATTTCTTTTTGCTGTCTGATTACTGAGGCTAGAACTTCCAACACTATGTTGAACACTGGTGGTGATAGTGGACATCCCTCTTGTGTTTCTGACTTTAGGTGGAAAGCTCTCAGTTTTTCCCATTCTCCAGCGTAGGCCACAAAGTAAGTCTCAGCAAATTGGAAAACATTGAAATCATACCAGGCATCTTTTCTGACCACAATACTATGAAATTAGAAACCAACCACAAGGAAAAATCTGGAATGAACACAAATACATGAATGTTAAATTTCATGCTACTAAACAGTAAATGGCACAATGAAGAAATCTAAGAGGAAATAAAAAATAATGGAGGCAAATGAAACTGAAAATGCAACGGTGCAAATTCTTTGAGATGCAGCAAAAACTGTTTAACAGGAACGTTTATAACAATACAGGTCTACATGAAGAAGAAGAACAATCCTAAATAAACAATCAAACATTATACCTAAAGGAGTAAGTAAAGAAAGGAGTAAGTAAAGAAACACAAAGGAAAAGCCAGCAGAAGAGTGTAAATAATAAAGATTAGAGCAGAAATAAATGATATGGAAGGTAAACAAACAAACAATAGACCAGATCAATGAAACCCAGACCCAGTCTTTTGAAAAGACCAAGAAAATTGATAATCTTCTAACCAGATTCATTGAGAGACAGAGAGAGAGAGAAATCAAATTTTATTTATTTGATACAGAAATACAAAGGATTGTAAAGAAGATCATGAAAAATTGTATTACAACAAACTGGACAACCTAAAAGAAATTCCTAGAAACATATAACATCCCAAAACTGAACAGAAAGAAATAGAAAAGTTGAACAGACTGATTACCTGCAATGAAACAGTAACAAAAAACTTCCAGGACCAGATGATTTCACAGGTGAATTTGCCAAACACTTAAAGAGTTCTTATTCTTCTCTATTTCAAAAAATAGAAGTGGAAGGAGAGCTTCTACATTCATTCTATAAGACTAGCATTACCCTGATACCAAAACCAGATAATGACACTAGAAAAAAAATAGAACCATAGGCTACTATCTCTGATAGACATAGATGCAAAAATCCTCAATAAATCATTAGCAAACTAGATTCAACAATATACTAAAAAATTATTCACATTAATCAAGTGGAATTTATTCCGGGGCTGCAAATAGTCAATATTTGTAAATCAATCAATGTGATACGTTACATTAACAAGAGAAAAAAATAAAACCCATTTTGTCATTTTAATAGTTGGAGAAAAATAATTTGACAAAATACAACATTCATTTTTGTTAAAAATTCTCAACCAAGGCTATTTAGGGGGAACATCTCTCAACATAATAAAGGCCATATATGAAAATCCACAGCTGGTATCATCCTCAATGGTGAAAAACTGAAAGCTTTTCCCCTAAGGTCAGGAATAAGAAAAGGATGTCCACTCACAATCTTATTCAATGTAGTACTGGAAATCCAGCCATAGAAATCAGGCAACACAAAGAAAAAAAGGCTTCCAACTAGTTAGGAACTCTGAAACTATAAATCATTGATGAAAGAAAGGGAAGATGACACAAACAAATGAAAAGTCATTCTATGGAAGAACAAATATTGTTAAATTGTGCATATTATCAAAATACCAAGAGCAGTTTTCACAGAACCAGAACAAATAATCCTAAAATTTATATGGAACCATAAAAGATGCCCAATAGTCAAAGCAGTCTTGAAAAAGAAGAGCATCACTGGAAGTATCACAATCCCAATTTCAAGATACACTACAAAGCTGTCAAAATCAAAACAGTATGCTACTGGCACAAAGATAGACACAGAGATCAATGGAACAGAGTAGAGAGCCCAGAAATAAATTCAGAAATATATGGTCCATTAATCTTTGACAAAAGAGTCAAGAATATGCAATGGGAAAAAGAATCTTTTAAACAAATAGTGCTGGGAAAACTGGACAGCTACATGCAAAACAATGAAGCTGGACCACTTTTTTGCACCATACAGAAAAATAAACTCAAATTGGATTGAGGACCTACATGTGAGACCTGAAACCATAAAAGAGCAGAGGCAGTAATTTCACTGATATTGCCCACAGCATCATTTTTGTAGATATGTCACTTGAAGCACAGTAAACTATTTGGATTACATCAAAATAAATTTAAAAACTTCTGCATTACAAAGGAAACAACCAAATTAAAACACAGCATACTGTAGTGGGAGAAGATATTTGCAAATGACATTCCAATAAAGGGTTGGTTAGTATTCAAAATATATAAAGAACATATACAACTCAGCATTAAAAAAAACAAAAACAAAAACAAAAACAAAAACAAAAAACAAAAAAACAAAAACCCAAATACTCCAATCAAAATATGGGCAGAAGAAATGAACAGACATTTCTCCAAAGAAGAAATAAGGAAGACCAACAGACACATGAAAAGATGTTCGACATTATTGATCATCAGGGAAATGTAAATCACAGCTACAATGAGATATCACCTCATATCTATCAAAATGGCTAAAATAAAAAACACAAGAAACAGCAATTGTTGGCAAAGATGTGGAGAAAAAGAAACTCTTGTGCACAAATGTGAATGTAGACTGATGCAGCCTACTGTGGAAACAGTGTTGATATTCCTTAAAAAATTTAAAAATTATGATCCAAAATTCCACTACTGAATATTTATCCAAAGAATGTAAAAACACTAATTTGAAAAGATATAGACACCATGGCAATATGTTCATTGAAATGGAATATTTCTCAGGCATAAAAAGTAATGAATTTTGTTATTTGAAATAACTTTGATGGATATAAAGAGTATAATGCTAAGTAAAATCAGACAGGCAGAGAAAGACAAAGACCACATGATCTCATATATGTGTGGAATTTAAGAAAAAAACAAATGAATCAAGAAAAAAGACACAAACAAAAAACAGACTCTTAACTATGGAGAACAAACTGATGGTTACTAGAAGGGAAGTGGACAGGGGGATGGGTGAAATAAGTAAAGGGGACTAAGACTAATCTTACTGTGATGAGCAATGAGTAACGTTTAGAGATGTTGAATCACTTTATTATGTACCTGAAACTAATAAAACGCTATAGTATGTTGACTATACTGCAGTTAAAAAAAAAGAAAAAAGAAAAAAAAACCATTCTACTCTCTCCTGGCTTGTGCATGGGAGGAGGTTTAGCTGAGGTCACCCTTCTTGGTACGCTGGCACTCAAACCCCTCAAAGCAGTATTGGGGCTATAGTGCTCGGATCAAGTGCAAATGGAACTTTCACAGTGTAGGGTCCTGGGCACAGTTTCACTTGCTGTCACTATGGGACTGATGTCTAGGGTGGAGACGTGCCGATATCACATGGATACTGTGATAATCTCAGTGCATAATCACCGTGACTCTGGCTGGTGAAACAAGTGCACCAGTGACAGATTCTGGGATTACAAGGTCCAGTGATGCTTGGGCCTGGAGGCAGGGTGTAGTGGTCTAGGGATGGTGCCCTAGGTGGCAGTCTGAGAATGCTTAAAAATTTTGCATAAACATTAATGATAATAATTTATTCAATCTATGCCATTTCAGTTTGCAAATGATTTCATTAAAGTGCTCTACTTTCAGACTGGAGGGGAAACCTGTGTGTATTTCTAAAACTGTGCTGAAGCCAGGCAATATTGGTTTCTGAACACTAATTATGCATATCCTTTTCAACACTATGTTCATGATTTCACATTGGTGACTTGAACCATTCACAGTGACTTTTCACCACAAAAATCAACAAATAAGGTTTTCTTTCCTCTTTGATGTGCTTGCTCAGTTACCAGCACTAGGTTGGTATAGACCCAACCAAGCAGTGTTATAATGCTGGCTTTAAATAATCTTATCTTTTAAAAAATTAAGAGAAGCAAACACACACAGAGACTCTTAAATTTACACACATATTTATCATTTCTATTGATCTTTATTCCTTCTTGTGGACACCATCTCTTGTCATTTCCTCTTAGCTTGAAAAACATTTTTGGAGAACAGATCTGCTAAGAAGAAAGTGTTAGCTCCTCATGCACCTCCTTTTTTGAAAGACTGTTTTGCTGAATTGGGAACTTGTGTGTGACAAGATTTCTTTGTTATGTTTTACTTTGTTGTGGGTCTTTTTTTTTTTTTTTTGAGGGGTTTTGGTTTGTGTTTTGTTTTTTGTTTTCTTCAGTTCTTTCAGCTCTTTGGTTTTCACCTTCTGTGTTTTTATTCTTCATAGTTTCTGGTGAGAACTTCTCTATTAATCATATTATTAGTTGTAATTGAATGTAATGAGTAGTTTTTCTCTTGTTGCTTTTAAGATGCCCTCTTTTTGTTTGTTTGCTTTTTATTTTTTAATTGTGAGAAAAAATAGTAGAAAATTTCTCATATTACCCATTTATTTAAAAATAAACTATTTCTGAGAGCACTTTTAGGTTCATATCAAAACTGAGATAAGGCACACAGGTTTCCCATATTCCCCTACTGTCTACACATGCATAGACTCTCCTATTATTAATATCTCTTATCAGAGAGGTACATTTGCTACAGCTGATGCAAGAACATGAGACATCTTTATCACTGAAAGATCATAATTTAATTTAGGTGTATACTCTTGATTATGTACATTTTATGAGTTTGGAGAAATGCATAAAGACATATGTCATCATTGTATATTTATATAATATAGTTTCACTGACCTAAAAATCCTCTGTTTCCCACCCATTAATCCTGCCCTTCTTGCTAAACCCTGGCAGCCCCTCATCTTTTTACTGTTTCCATAGTTTTATTTTCTCCAGGATATCATGTAGTTGGAATCACACAACATCTCACATCTTATCCACTACATTTTAACAATTTCATGCATCTTAACCAACACTAGGCATACAGTTCTCGAGTGCTAACTATATTCACAGCATTGTCCAACAGATCTCTAGAACTTTCACCTTGAAAAACTGAAACTCCATACTCAATGAACAGAATGGCCTTCTCCACTTTCCCCCGAACTCTGAGCAATTACTATTCTACTTGCTGTTTCTATCCGTTCGACTGCTTTAGATACTTCACGTAAGTGGAATCATATTCGTCTGTGTGTGTGACTGGCTTATTTCACTTAGCATAATATCCTGGAGTTTCATCCATGTTGTAGCAGGTGATAGGATTTCCTTCCTTTTTAAGCCTGAATAATATTACACTGTTATGTGTATACTGTGCTTTCTTTCTCCATTCATCCATCGGTGGACATTTGGGCTGCTTCTACCAGTTGGCTTTTGTGAATAATGCTGCTGTAATATGAGTGTGCAGATGTCTCTTTGAGATCTTGGTTTCAATTCTTTTAGAAAATTTCCTACTCGTGGGATTGCTGATTCATATGACAATTCTATTTTTAAATTTTTGAGGGAGCTCCATACTCTTTTTCATAATGACTGACCAATTTACTTTCCCACTGACAATGTGCCAGGGTCCTAGTTTTTCCATCTCTTCACTGACACTCTTGTTTTGTCCCAAATAGTATCCATTCTAATAAGTATGAGGTGATATCTCATTGTGGTTTTGCTTTGAATTTCTCTGCTATTAGTTATATTGAACATCTTTTCATATGCTTTTTGACCATTTATATGCTTTCAAATGTCCATTCAATTCCTTTGCCCATTTCTTATTTGGGTTTTTGTTTTTATTAGTGATATAGTATTCCTTATATATTTTGGATATAAACCTTTGTTTTGATAGATGATTAGCAAGCATTTTTCCACTCTGTCTTTCATTCTGTGGATAATGTCCTTTGATGCACAGATATGTTTTAATTTGATGTAGCCCATTTTTCTACAATGGTCTTTTCCTTTGTAGTGTGTGCTTTTGGTATTATATCCAAGAAGTCATTGCCAAATAAAATTTTATTTACTTATCCCCCATGTTTTCTCCAAAGAATTTGATAGTTTTATATTTTATGTTTATGTGTTTAATCCATTTTTTTAAATTTATTAGAAAATTTTATTTAAAATTTTTATTAAAAATTTTAATATTTATTTATTTTTGAGAGAGAGAGAGAGACAGAGCATCAGCAGAGGAGAGGCAGAGAGAGGAGACACAGAATCTGAAGCGGCTCCAGGCCCCAAGCTGTCAGCACAGAGCCTGAGGCGGGGCTCGAACTCACAAACTGTGAGATCATGACCTGAGCTAAGGTCAGAGGCTTAACTGACCTAACCACCCATGTGCCCTTCGTTTAGTCCAGTTTTTCAAAAAGTTTATTTATTTATTTTGTGTGTGTGTGAGAGGAAGAGAGAGGGAGAGAGAGAGAGAGAGCACAGAAAATTGGGGGAGGGGCAGAGAGAGAGGTAAAACTATAATTTTTTTGGATCACTGCGCTAGGGTTGGTAGGTGGAGAGGCATGGGAACAGACCTAGGCAAGATTACAAACGTTCTTCTTACTTGAATCTCTAGGAGTTTTTAAAATAATAAATATTTTACGAGTTATTATTTACCTAAGGTCAATTATTAGAACCCAAAATTCTTGCCCATATCAGTTTTTCTTCTTCACTTAATCCTACTAAGATATAATGTATTCAGTGTGTAGCATTGTATTACAATTTGAAAGAATCTACAAAGTAACAAAGAATTGATTGTATCGGTTACTACAAAATTCAAATGAGTATAAGAGCTTTTATGTGTCTTCTAATAAAATTTGTTTTCTTGTAGTATATGTTGAACTTCTTCATTTATTCTTCATGGTGTCGAGTTTCCCCAAGAAGCAATGATAATTCATGGGCGTTGCCCAAAGGATTAACATTCTTTTCCAAACAGTAAGTGTCTTGACAACTCCTTTATTTTATGCCTCAGAGAATTTGTCATATAAAAAGAAAAACAGCTTTAATGGAACAACTTTATAAACACAATCGATGAAGTGTTTCCATAGAAAATTAATATGGAAAATGTTCAGATTTAGAAATGTAACTATGAGTCCAAATGAATTGCTTGTTCACTAAGATTTTAAATTACATATTACCAATATTAACTAGATATTATGTTCTATATTTCAGGTTGTCAGTGTCTACAGAGAAGGACAACAATTGTCCATTTTTTTATGCTCATGCCAAAAAAATTTATCTTGAATCTTGCTTAGAAATTAAAACATATGTTTGTAAGCACCAGGCACTTCAACATACCTAAATTTGGTATAATGCCGCTTCACCGTCTATAAAGAACATATTTCTCATTTCTTCAAACCATATGATTATTTTCTTAGAATTCTTTTTTTTTAAGATTTTATTTTTATAACAGTTTTGGATTCACAACAAAATTAGGAGAATGGTACAGAGATTTCCCATAACCCTCTGGCATGCACCTGTGCATGGCCACTTTCACCATCAACCTCACTCCCTAGAATTTGTTACCAAGGATTAATCTGCATCGATACATTGTAATCACCCAAAGTCTAAAGGGTACCTAAGTTTTACCCTTAGTAGGGCTAAACTTTTTAAAGTCTCTATTTATATTAATAAGCTTTTTAAAATCTTTATTTATATTAATGTAAAAAATATATACTCAGGAACATATCATCCATTTTTTTAAACTGTGGCTATTGATTAAAATAAACTATATATGAATTATAAGTGATAATATCAAGCACTGTTATTATAAAGCCTTTAGTAAAGTGAACAAACCCACTCTTATTTCCAAATTAATTGATTTGTTCTAGCCCTAAAAGGGGCTGCATATGAAGATTGAATAACCCAGGGTGGCAAGATTATCAGTCAGTGTTGAGTTAGGAGACAGAATCTAGGAGAAGTTAGATATAAAGGATTATTAACTATATGGGAAAGCCTAGCATGAGGGGATGAAACAAAATTATAAGAATACTTTAGGGTTAAAGGAGAGTACCCAAAGGAGGGGTCACTGGGAAGCCAGGTCCACTCTCCGACCATGGGATTTAGATGTCTTTGAAGACAATGTGGGGACACACAGCTTGCTGACACACATGCGCACTGGATCGGCCTGCGGCAGAGCAGCTCCAGGGTGCAGAGACTGAACGTGGCGAGGATGAATCTCAAGCAGAGACTGGCAGGCAGGAAGGACCCCCTGCCAGAGTGTTAGCAGGTGGAGGCTGGAGGAGAGAAAACTTTCACTGGCACTGACCACAGACACTTGTGGAGGCTGACTACACAGGACTTCCTGCAAGCGTGCAACTGGCAACTGAGCCGTATTGGCCAAAGGAGCGAAAACACCATGAAACCAGGAAGAAGAGCCCTTTCTGCTGCACTGTCTCTCCACTGTCTTTTACTGACAATGCGCTGACAAGGGAGACAAGTTGTTAAGATCCAGATCCATTATCTGAGAACAGAGCACCCAGGGATAAATTTGGAGCTGGGAGCACTAAGCTCTAACAGGCACTGAGGGTTATCAGGCAACAACCACAGGGTTGCTATGTAGGAGCCGTTCAGGTCTGCCCACTTCCTCAGAGAATAGAACCAAACTGTAGCTTCCGAATCTGCTTTAGTGCAACAGTATCAAAGATTAGGTTCCCTTTTTGATAGACTGGTTTTTCACTGAGTAATAACCAGTGTCCTTTGGTACTTTTTCTGGTCCTTTGTTTTCCTCACCTGGATTTCAGATAGACTGGAAGAACTCTTACTGTATTAAACTCTCTATGGCCTCACTTCTGTCGCTATTTATTACCAAGTTTAGAAAAATACTTGATGTGAAAAATAAAATGGTAAATAATGAAGAAAACAAGGTTTTAAGATGTGCAGATATTTGTGAGGGTAAAGCAGCTAGTTATTGTCAGAATTCAGGACAAGCTTTAGTAATCTGAAAATGATTCAGAGATTTTTCTATCCTAATTCTAGTAAAAGAGTTTAAACTCAATTATTATTTGCAAAATAAATTCATATTTCATATACATTTATCTCTTTGAATAGAAACATGTTCTTTATGTTCTTTATATTTATTTCTTATCTTCATATAGAGGAAACTGAAGAATATTCTAAATTGATTTCATATAATATGTAAATGGCAGATGTACTAATTGCTAGAGCCGTGTTATGAACAATGCAAATTGCACTGGCATATAAATATTCTTCACTTGTTTGTGGCCTGGCTGTGTTTCAGTTGATGAGGTTTGGGTTGCATGGTCTTGACTGTAAACCACAGATTTAACTCATATGCTTTTTGTATTTTTTATTCTTAGAACAGTGGGCTATTTGGTATATGACCTTTTCAAGCAGAGATTAGCAGCTATTAGAGGGGCTGGCAGAAATGTGCTTCTTAATCTTAATGCCCGACTCTGACCTCAGATACTGTCACTTTCCCACTCACAATATATTGTGAAAACCAGTCGTATGGCCAAACTTGTCATTAATTGTTTGCAAAATACACTGTTTTCACAGTGGTCATGTAGAGGAAATGTAGGTTCACTGAAAAATAACCCAATTTACCATAACAACCATACGAATGTTTTTCTCATTGTGTTTCATGAGATAGATATCTTTGTTTGTAAAAAATAAACATGAGAAATACAAAAACAATTTAGGACTTATGTAACTTCCATCTGGGTTTTTCTTTCCTATCTACCAAAAATTCTTGCAAGGTGGTTTTGCACAGTGGTAAACATCCCCATGCAGATGTTTTCACCAGGGGCCTTGATCACCTTACAAATGTGGAACAAGCAGTAAGGCATAAAGTTTAAAAACTTCAACAATGAAACCAGGTCAGTTCAATGGAATTGTGAATGCATACTTTTGGCTCTGTAACTCGGCTGTGTAACTGATCTGTCTCACTTTCCTCTCCCATAAAATAAGATGCAAGTAGTAACTTATTTATAGAGTTGCTTGAAGATTATTTGAAGAGCATCTTTTGACACATAACTATTCACTAAATCTCAGTCATTTTTACTTAAAAACTTGATGCTTCTGTTCCGTCACCTGACATGGTAACTGTATATGGAACCACCTCAAAGGACTGACCTGAGGAATAAGTTATATAATGCCTAAATATCCTTAAAATATAGCCTTGTCACATTAAGTTCTTCCTATATGTGATCTCTTTATATTTTGCTTTTCCAAATATTTCATAAAGGCTAATTTCCAAGAAAACTCAAGCTCTAAAACTGTCTTCTTCCTTCCACTCATCCAAACAAAGTTCTGTTGTTACAATATATTTGTTTAGGTGGGTATCAGAAATGTAATCTGACTTAGGAATTTGAACATATATATCAAAGATACTCCCTCTTAAAAAATGGTTTTTGAGAGGCGCACCTGAGTAGCTCAGCTAGCTGGGTGTCTGACTTTGGCGCAGGTCATGACTTCGTGGTTCATGAGTTCGAGCCCCACACAGGCTCTGTGCCAATAGCTGAGAGCCTGGAGCCTGTTTCGATTCTGTGTCTCTCCTTTTCTCTGCCTCTTCCTTGCTTGTGCTCTGTCTCTCTTTCTCTCAAAAATAAATAATAAAACATTAACAAAATGGGTTTTGAGAAATTCAATACATATCATATATAGACACTAAGAAGGAGTAATTTTTTTTCCAGATATGTATTTCCATTTCTGAAGTCAGTTTGCCATTACTGTTCTGTCTCATTGGTCAAGAGCCCCAGTCTCCTCACCCAATAAAAACACCTCAAACTGTCTCTTTTGGAATTGAAGACATTTTGAAAAGCACAGTCAAGGCTTGGAAAGCAAACCTGTTCAGATCCTAGATTTGGGGAACCTACAGGGTCCCAGGGAAAGAAGAAACTGAAATGCCTTTTTCCTCCCAATGTTAGTGTCCCATCCACACATATGCATCTTTTACCATGGAGAGTGGAGAAAAGTAACAGAGAAGCTGCTTAATACATTCTGATATGGAATACCTCCCAACTTTCTCCCAAAATACATATCTAAACACATGCATAATAAGATGCCTAAAATTTTTTATGTACCCATCATAAGACATGAGAAATACTTGGTAAAGTGAGCTTGGGTTACGGGATCCACCAAAACCACTGGTGACCTATCTCTTTATCTACTTATTTATCACCCAATATTAGGAGGAAGAGTTATGGAAAAGTCAGGGCTATAAAGACCGAGGTGGTAGTTTTCCCTGTGTTTCACTTTCTGAGAATATACATTAGGTGTTGAATATAATGGGCTTTTTATTCTGGCTCCCAGGGTTAAACAGTACTCATTTCAGCACTAAATTCAGAGGAAGATGGTACCCTTTTAAAATTTACCATTGTTGGAACAGAACAGAAAGTCTATTCTTTGCAGGCAGCCAGTTCTAAGGAGAATACAGGAGGATTGGGCTGTGTCTGCTGCATGAGCCCACAGATCAAATTTACTAACCTGAAAATTTTGTTTCCTCGTAATTAATGAGCGTCAAGTTGGGGATAAAATCAGACATTAGCACTAAAAAAGTATTGCCCTGCCTTACATTTCTATGACGTTCTTTCCTTAATTACAACCAGTATTTTTTGTTGTTCCTCCCAAGGCAACATGTAATAATCTAGCTTGTGTGCCCTTCAATACTCTGGTTGGGTAAGAATAATAATCCAATCTGAGAGGGGAACAAAAAATAATTTTTAAAGAGAAAACAATATGATAACATCAAAACTTATGACTCATGTATTTAAGATCTTACGGGAGAAGGAAACATTTGGCAGAACAGATTTGAAGAAATAAAGGCCGAACCTATTTCAAATTTGTCGAAAAACAGCAAGTTAAACTCGGGAAGCCCAGAAAACCCCAAATAAGATAATTAAGAGCTTAATCACTAGTGGGCGCATAGTAGTCATACTTCTGAAAGAGATAAGATGAAAATCGTGAGAGCATAAGAGAATAATATGTCCATTTAATATGCCCTGAAATTCATTAGAAATAATGAAATTAACATGATAATAGAATATCCACCTTAAGAATAAAAATCTGCCAGTCAGGAGCTCGCTATCATTAATAGTCTTCCAAAATGTAGGTAGATTAAGACATTTCAAACATCCATTTTGGAACCTCCATCACTATCAGGTCTGCATTGCATGAAATGCTAAAGGAAGAGAATTCTTCAAGCTTAAGGATAATAGTAGCAGATGAAAGCTGGGTATTTGGAAAAGTAAGAAAGGCATGGAACATTATAAATATCTGGGTAAATATGAAAAACAATCTTCTGTTAATTTCTTTGCAGTATGCATGACTGTTCAAAGCATAGTTTGCAATGGTCTTCCAGTGTTTACAATGACTGTAATATGTAATATTATAACAATTTTACCCTAATGGGTAGGGGAAGTGATCAATATACCTGTTTGGTATAAGATTGCTTAAATTGTACCAAATTAATTCTAACAAGACGAAAAGTTAAAAATGTGTACTGTAATATATATATATATATATATATATATATATATATATATATATATATATATGGACCAGTTGGTTAAGTGTCTGACTTCGGCTCAGGTCATGATTTCACAGTTTGTGAGTTCAAGCTCTGAGTCAGGCTCTGTACTGACAGCTCAGAGCCTGGAGCCTGCTTTGGATTCTGTGTCTCCCTCTCTCGCTGCCTTTACTCCCCCTGTGCTCGCTCCCTCCCTCTCTCTCTCTCTCTCTCTCTCTTTCTTTCTCTGTCTCAAATATAAATAAACATTAAAGGGGGGGTGGAGCCAAGATGGCAGAGAGAAAAGGAGCTCTGTAAACTCCCTCCGCACCGTTTTTCGAACTGAGAAGGATATTACATTCATCTGCGAGAGCAGAAGGAGAAAATACGAACTCCAGAAGGAATAGAACCTCAAGGATATCTGAGTGAGTAGGGGCGAATGGGGGAGATCCGAGGACAGGCCAGCCTGGGACGGGCAGGGGAGGTAAGATCCCCAGCCCAACGTGGCGCAAGCGTGCAGCGCCCGAGAGACAAAGGGAAGAGACAGAGTCGGAACACGCTCATAGAACTGTCTCTGGGGAAGAGGTATAGAACGCTTGGCTGCGCTTGGAGACAGAAACCCACTCCATAGATAACTGCTGGGCAGCGGGGCGCAAGAGAAGGAATAGCCTCCAGCCCTAAGCCATCTCCGCGGGGAATCAGAGGCTTCTGTGGCTGTGAGAAGCGGCTGCGCTGGGGAAGCGGCCTGAGCGGCTACTGCACCAGGTGCGAGCAATTCGAACTTGGTTTTGGGAACGGGACCACAGACCGCATTTCCATGGCACACCTCGCCCCCTGCACGGACTGCACGAATCCCGGGTCCCCACAGGGAAAAAATAAGGCGCACACCGACGGGACCCTCAACAAAGAGTCGGTGGCAGGTGGAGGCCTGGGCGCGCGCTTAGATGGTGGGAGCTCCCGGCTCATTTCCAGCAGCCCACAGCATCTTGAGCAAA
>NC_043709.1:94765509-94775772 GCF_006229205.1 Suricata suricatta
GGAGAGACAGGCACCCTCTTACACTGTTGGTGGCAATGTAAACTGGTGCAGCCGCTCTGGAAAACAGTGTGGAGGTTCCTCAAAAAACTATCCATAGAACTCCCTGATGACCCAGCAATAGCATTGGGGGGATTTACCCAAGAGAGACAGAGGTGCTGATGCATAGGAGCACATGTACCCCAATGTTCATAGCAGCAATGTCAACAATAGCCAAAACATGGAAGGAGCCTAAATGTCCATCACCTGATGAATGGATCAAGAAGATGTGGTATATATTCACGATGGAGTACTACATGGCAATGAGAGGGAATGACATTGGCCATTTGTAGGAAAGTGGCTGGACCTTGAGGGTGTCATGCTGAGTGAAGTAAGCCAGGCAGAGAAGGACAGAAACCATATGTTTGCCCTCATAGGTCTAGCAGGAAAGCAGGAGAGACCTAATGGAGAACCAGGGGGAGCGGAGGAGGGAGAGAGAGTTGGGGAGAGAGAGGGATGCAAAACTTGAGAGACTATTGAATGCTGAGAATGAACTGAGGGTTGAGGGGGAAGGGGGAGGGGGGAAAAGAGGTGGTGGTGGTGGAGGGCACTTAAGGGGAAGAGCACTGGGTGTTGTATGGAAAACAATTTGACAATAAAATATTATGGAGGGAAAAAGAAGAGAGAGAAAGAAAAAAAAGAGAGAGAGAAAGAAAGAAAATAAAACCCACTGAACTGTAAATAAATAAATAAATAAATAAATAAACATTAAAAAAAAAGAACCATAAAAACCTTAATTGGGATAGAATTCTATGGAAGTGATGAATCACTGGGTTCTACTCCTGGAACCAATTCTACAGTGCATGTTAATTAACTTGAATTTAAATAAATAAATTTTTTAAAAGGTAAAAAAATTGTGTTAGAAGTTGTAAGACACTTCTGATATTTTTATTTCTTTTTGGGGGCGGTTCAAAAGCTTTATTTCGTAGGATTTTTTCAATTTTATGTCTGGTATTAAATATATTTGAATATTTCCATAATATTCCCTTATGATAATTTTATTGTGGCATAATGTACATATATACCAAAAGATGGCTGAAATTTCAAGTGTCACCACTGCACAGAATGAGAAAGTGAATTTTACACTCTTGCACAGTATTTTGACAGCCTTCCATAGTCCTTCTAATTTTGTGACTAGCTGTTCTATCACTTAGCTGAGGGAAGATATTAAAATTTTCACCTATACTCATTGTATTATTTATCCTTCTAATTCTGTCAGTTCCCATTTCATGTGTTTGAGGTTGTTTCTTCTAATTTCTAATCGTATTTATTGTTTTAGCAGCCTTTTTAATATAACAGCCATTTGTGCTCACTTATTTGGTTACTATTTGTAGCGTGTATCTTTGGCTATCCCCTTTTCACTTATTGGTGCCTTGAATCTAAAGTGTGTTTATTATAGAGAACATGTACATAAATCTTACTATTTAATTCAGGATGCAAATTTCTATCTTTTGATTAATTCACATCAATGTAATTATTGGGATAGTTGTATACATCCTTGCCATTTTGCTAGTTAGTCTATGTTCATGTCTTGTTTTCTTCTTCCACCTTACCTGAAATCTTTTGTGCAAAATATGTATTATTTTAGTTTTCCATTTAATTTCTCTATTTATCTCTTAGGTATATTCTTAAGATATTTCCTTAGTAGTTATTGTAGGTATTATAAAGTATATATTTTGTTTCTAAATTTAAGACATACTATGTGTCCATTTGATACACTTATGTATTACAGTATGATTACTATGGTAATGTTAGATTACATCTTCCTCACATCACATATTTATCATGTTTTGTGGGGGGGGGGAACAACTAAGATTTAGTCTTTGCAATTTTGAAGTTTATAATGCAGTAATGCTGTTTATAATCACTATGCTGTACGTTATGTCTCCAGAAGGTATTTATTTACTGGTTGTAACTATGTACTCTTAAACATTTCCTCAATTCCCCCACCCCACTGTCCCTGGTAAATAACATTCTACTCTTTGTTTTTATAATTTTAATTTTGTAGATTCCACATGTGAGATTGCATCATATTTATCTATCTCTGATTTATTTCACTTAGCATAATGCCTTTAAGATTCATTCATTTGTCACAAATGTAAGACTTCCTTCTTTCTCAGTATGTATGTGTACCATACCTTCTTTAACTATTTATCTGTTGAAAGAACTTAGGTTCCTTCTGTATCTTCACTATTACAAATAACGTTGCAATGAGCATAGGTGTGCATATACAGCACTGAGACTTTTTTTCTTGAGAATGGCTTGAATTACTATATACTTTCCTCTTATGAGCATCTTTGCTGAATCCCAAAGATTTGGACTGTTGTATTTTCATTTTCATTTGTTTCCATGTATTTTTAAATTTCTTCCTTAATGTCCTGGCTAACCCATTCATTCTTTAGTAGGATGTTTTTGACCTCCTGTATTTGTGGTCTTTCTAAATGTGTTCTTCTGGTTGACTTCAAGTTTCAACTTTCAACTTCAAGGTTGTGGTATGAAAATATGGTATGGTCGTAATGGTTGAAGCCTATTTTTGAGTCAGTAGGTGATCTATTCTGGAGAATGCACCATGTGTGTTTGAAAAGATGCATATTCTTATCCTAAGGATAAGAATGCTCTGAATATATCTGTCAAGTCCATCTGGTCCAGTGTGTTATTCAAAGCCATTGTTTCCTTGCTTATTTTCTGCTTAGAAGATCTGTCCATTGCTGTAAGTGGGGTGTTAAAATCCCCTACTATTTCTGTATTGTTATTACTGAATTCCATTATGTTTATTATTAATTATTTTATATATTTTGATGGTGAAGTGTAGGCATAACTGTAGTGTGTGCACAGGCACACAGAAGCAAGGACGCGAGGGTAAGGGAATGAGGAAAAGAAGAGAGAATCAAAGGATGGGAACGGGAGGGACAACAGGAGCGGTGCCCATATTGCCACTTTATTTCTCACATGCAAGTAATTTTATACAAACAGCCACAACTAAGAGAAGGGTTTTTTCTAGACAAAACTGTTTCTGTTCCCACAGTTATTGTTACAACATTTTTCTGGGAACTGTACATCTCTTCTTATTGTTATTATAAGCGTGCCAAAGCGTGAAGGACATTTGTACAATAACAACTCAACTCAAGAAGCTTGAAGGACATGGTGCAATAACATCTTAACTCAAGTGAATTAACCTCTGAGGACCTGGATCAGCCGCAAGGGCTGTAAGGGCACAAGAGCTCTGCTCCGTCACACTCTCCCTACTGGCTCCTCGCTGCTGCTTCCCACACATACCTTGGGTCTTCTTGTTGGATAAACCTTTTTCTTATGATAAAGTGACCTTCTTCATCTCTTGTCTTTGGTTTAAAATCTAGTTTCTCTGATATAAGTTTGGTTACTCCAGTTTTCTTGTGATGTCCATTAGCATTAAAATGGCTCTCAACTCTCACTTTTAATCTGGCAGTGGCATTGTGTCTAAAATGAATCTCTGGTAAGCAGCATATCTTTGGATCTTGTTATTGTTTTTGTTTTTATCCCTTTTGACACCCTATGTCTTTTGGTTAGAACATTTAATCCATTTATATTCAGAGTAATTAGTGACAGATATGAATTTAGTGCCATTATATTACTTATATAGTTATTCTTTCTATAGATTGTCTCTATTCGTTTTCAGTCTTTGTTGCTGTTGTTCTCTTGTTCCTGCTCTAAGGATCCTTTTAAACAATTCTTGTAGAGCTGGTTTAGTGTTCATGAACTTGTTTATCTTTCCTTGCATTCTGAATGACAGCTTTGTTGGTTAAAGTATTCTTGGCTACCTATTATTCCCATTTAGCACATTGAAAATATCGTGCCATTCCCTTCTGGCCTGCCGTGTTACTCTGGACAGGTCTATTAATCTTATGTATCTACACTTGCAGGTTAAAGACATTTGTTCCTAGCTGCCTTCATAATTCTCTCTTTATCTTTGCATTTTGCAATTTTCACTATGATATGTCTTGGTGTTGGTCTTTTTTTGTTGGCTTTGAGGGGAGTTCTCGGTGACTCTTCGACTTAAATATCTGTTTCCTTCCCCAGATTAGGGAAGTTCTCAGCTATAATTTGTTCAAATAAGCCTTCTTCTCCTCTTTTCTGCTCTTTTTCTTCTTGGACTCCCATGATGTGGATATTATTGAATTTTATAGAATCACTGGTTTCCCTAAGTCTATATTCATGATCTAATAGTTTTCTTTCCCTCCCTTTTCAGCTTCATTATTTTCCATAATTTTATCTTCTATATCACCTATTTGATGCTCTGCTTCTTCCATCCTCATTGTAATTACAACCAGTCAGTTTTACATCTCAGTTATAAGATTTTTTAATTTTGGACTGACTAGCTTTTAGTTCTTTTATCCCTACAGCAAGGGTTTCTCTGAAGTATTTTATGCTTTTTTCAAGCCCAGATAGTATTCTTATGACTGTTGTACTAAATTCTTATTCACATATATTACTTATATATGTTTTGAGCAAATCCTTGGTTTCTTCTTAATCTTTGGGGAGAATACTTCCTACTTGTCATTTTATCTAGGTTTCTGTCTTTGGTATATTATGAAAGTTTGTTATGTGTCCTGCTTCTGAGTGTAATGCTATTTTAAGAAAGGGTTATAAGGGTACCCAAGTGGTTCAGTCCATTGGGTGTCAGACTCTTGATATCAGCTCAGGTCATGATCTCATGGCTCATGTGATTGAGCCCCTGTTGGGCTCTGCACTGACAGTACAGAGCCTGTTTGGGATTTTTTCTCAACCTGTCTCTTTGCCTTTCTCCTGCTTATGTATGCTCTCTTCCTCTCAAAACAAACAAACAAACAAACAAACAAACAAACATTAAAAAGAATAAGAAGGGGTTTTACGCTGTCCAGGGCTGGGTACATCAGGAAGTGTTTCTGGTGTATGATGTGTATACTCTGCAGTTGTGATTTGGCTGCTCATTTCCCCAAGTCAGTTCTCTGCAGAGTTCCTCCTTATTTG
Source organism: Suricata suricatta (assembly GCF_006229205.1). Lineage (NCBI taxonomy): Eukaryota > Metazoa > Chordata > Mammalia > Carnivora > Herpestidae > Suricata > Suricata suricatta. The sequence continues at coordinate 94,770,532 of NC_043709.1, forward strand.
CAGTGGGGAATGTTTGGACCTTTCACTAGGTGTGCTTTGATCTGTTTGGTAGAATAAACCTGATTGAAAGAAAAAATGCCTATCTAAAATAAGGGAAAAGTAAAAGAAACAAATAAAAAACCCCATACAAACAAAAAATATATAAGCCTGATTCCAAAGGAGATAAAGAAAGCAAAAAAGAAGATGAAGAAAACTAAAAAACAAAGAAAGAAAAAGAACCCTGATCCGAAAAATGAGAAAATGAAACAAAAATACAAATGAACAAAACACTGTAAGCTTGAAAAATAACCTCATCCTATTTCCAGCGAAACTGAAGCTGAGCTTTGGAGCATTCTGTGATCAAAGACTTGATGCATTCAGAGAGGCCTGTGTGGTCATCTGGGGAAGAGGCCCACTGTGCTGGCTCAGTCAGACTTGTCCTCCTAAAGATATCCTTGTAGGGTGCAGGGGGCAGATTTGGTGTAAGGGCTTTAGCCTCTACTGGAAGTACTGTATGGCTGTCTGAGGTTTGACCACGCTGGTGGGTCGGGGAAAATGGCATCACCCAGGTAGGGGAGCTGGTAACTGCCACTGTTCAGATAACCTTCACAGACAAATAAACAGTCTCCACTCCTATGTCTCTGGCTTCTCCCAGATCCCTGCCCTCAACCCTTCTGTGCCCAGTCCTTCAACACACCTGGTGCCACAGTTCTCCTGTGTTTTATCTCCTGTGTATGATTGGGATTCAAAAGTCTAAATCTTAAAGGACCACGCAAGGCATGGAACCATTCACCTCCTCCAGAGGAGAACCTCACAGCACTGCCCCTGGCACCAGTCTGTACCCAAAAAGCAGTTGCATGGCTGTACAGGTTCCTGGAGTTTATGGTGAGGCACAGCAAAATAGCTGTGACCACTTCACCTGCCCTTTGCCTGTACCTCTACCCTGCTGTTGAATGTCCACTCAAAGGCACCAGCTGGGTCTTTTATCCTTGGAAAGGATAAGTCTCCCAGTGCAACCCAGGAGATGGTCACACCACCCTGTCCAATGTACATCCCCAGGCCTCCTTTTCTTCTCCCCAGGAACAATGCTACCTCCCGAGTCCACTCCAGCAAATGGCACAGACCTCCAAAACAAAATTTCAGCTTGACTCTGCAAAAACTTGGAATAGCCAGTTTCTCATAATTTCCCCATCAGTGGTTTTGGAAGAGTGTTTTCTGGCATGAACCCAATGCATTGCTCGCTCCCTCCCTCTCTCTTTCTCCTGTCTGTGAAAAGGGCTCTTGTCCCTTTGCCCCAGAGTGCTGCTTTTCTCTCCCCCAAATTCTCCTGCACTGCATACTTGTCACAATCTCAACCTTAAATTATATAGATTGTTCTTTTATCAGTTTCTTCATGATCAATTTCCTAGGTGTTCAAAGTGATTTGATGTTGATATAGCTGTGTTTGAAGCATGAGACAAGCCCAAGGGTCCCCCTACTACTACGCCATTTTAACTCTGAAAACTATCATATCTTTATCCATTTGTGAGATGATGGACATTTGGGTTCTTTCAATAATTTGGTTACTGGTGATAGTGCTGCCTGAATAAGGTATTCCTGGTTGACAGGTTTTTTTTTTTCTTTCCCTTTGATCACTTTAAAAACATCATCCCATTCTCTCCTGTCTTATCCATGGGAAGAAGATGTTGCTGAGAGATCCTTTTGGTGTCTGGTATGGCATGCTGACCTCAGGGTCCTCAAAGCAGTATTGGAGATGTCATCCAAGATTAGGCACAGATGGAACTACCAGTGTGCAACTGGGTCATGATGCACAAGTTTATTTCCTGTTGCTGTGGCACTGGGGTCTAGGATAGCGACACGGGCAGATATTCTACAGAAACCATATCAGGGTCTCAGAGGCACACCGTTGTGACTCTGGTTGGTGAAGGGAATACAGCAGAGACACAGACCCTCGAATGACAAGTTTTAGTGGGGGCATATGCAGGAGTAGCAGAGTGTAGTAGTAGCATATGCTGGGATGGTCAGTCAAAGTGTCAGCTCTGTCCCAAGTAGCAGTCACAAGATAGCAGCACCATGATCCAGCGGTGGTTTCTTAAAACCATGTCTCACGACCCAGGGATCTGGATGCAGAAATTTAGCAGCCAACTCCCAATGACGGTTCAGGCTGTGACCTGGGAGATGAAAATGCACCTTGGGATGGAACAGTACAGTACCAGCGGTGAGGATCCAGAGTCCTGATATGGGAGGGACCTAAGAGATGGGGCTCAAAGCAGTAGTAGGTGGGCCATAGGGATGATGAGTCAGAGCCTTGAGCTACCATAGATGGAGCAAAGGGTCCAGGCAGCAGCAACCTAATATTAGCAATGGCGGTTTGGACTCCAGGCCTCAAGTAGGGGTGGGGTTCTAGAGCAGTGAGAGGACCCTTCACAATGAAGACCCAGAGTCCTGACATGAAACCCAGTGGGTGGGACTTAGGGAAGTAGCAGCATGTACCAATATTGGGAGCCAAAGCACTCTTAGGACCTGACAGCAAGGTTCAAGACAGCACAGGTTTTCCTGTAATGTTGAGACAGAGCCCCAACCTGGGACCAGGGGTGGAAAAACTCAGAGGCAGCGTTAGCCGTGTATATGGTGAGGTGGTATGGCACCCAATCCTGAAAAGCAGCAATTGGTGCCCCTGAAGGCAAATCTCACCTCCAGCCTCTGGGAGTAGATGCAGAGGGGGCACTCCAGGCTGGTCTCTCAAGTGGGATCAGTGGGAGCACCTCTGTTGCAAAAACTGCAGATGTCAACAAAGGTAAAGCTTGCTAGGTTCTCCTGTTTTCCTTCTTTCCATGAGGTGACTTCCTCTGAGGGGATTTCTCCCGGTGCCAAGTGCCTCTCAACTAGAAGACTGGGTGATGCAAGCAAAATGCTTCCTTTACTTTCCATGGGGCCATCCTGAATTTACAAGTTCTGCCATGTTTTTGCTGCTCTTTGTTGTATAGAGCTTTCCTTGAACTGTTTTAATTTGAAGTGGTTTCGCTATTGTTCTTACTGGTTTTTGTAGGGCAGATGAGCATTGGTACCTCCTAGCCTCCCATCTTGTGGATGTCACTCTACTCATATATCATTAAGTGGTTGGCATCTGCTTCAAATTAATTCTGACAAAGTACATTAAAGTAGAGGTACCTGGGCGGTTCAGTCGGTTAAGCGTCTGACTTTGACTCAGGTCATGATCTCACAGTTTGTGAATTCAAACCCTGCATCTGGGTCTCCTGTCAGCACAGAGCCTGTTTCAGATCCTTTATCCCCATCTCTGTCCGCCCCTCCCTGCTCACGCTTGCTCTCTTAAAAAACAAATTAAATTTTTTAAAAAATACATTAAATTAGCACTAACATTGCAAGTTTCCTTTTCCTGTTACAGTTATGCCTCAGCTTTCCAACAATTTGCATTATGTCGCTTTGCTTCTACAAAAGACCTGAATTAGTACCATTTTTTTGGTGAGCAACAGAAATGTGGAGGGGATTTTTCCTTTTATTAAAAAAAAAGATGAAAAGCAAAAAAAAATCAGTGTTCAGGACTGATTTTGCTATTAGAGAGGCAGCGCACACCCCAAGGCATGAGGCTGGTCCCGTCAAGTTTATTCATCAGAAACTACTCAGCATCTCATATTCAAGGGTAGCTTTAAACTGTGTTTTTCAGTGTCTCAACTTCATCTTAATTTATTTTGTGTATCCATTAGAAAGATATGTCTTAAGGTATCAGAAAAGCATAAAAGGTTATTTTTTGGGCCAGGGAATGCTCAACAACTCTTCTATATAAATTAATGATAATTGCTTCTTTAATTTACACCATTTCAGCTTAGGAAAGGTTTCACAGAAACATTCAGACAGAGCAGGAAGCCTGTCCTAACAACGTTGTACTAAAGCCAGCTGGCACTGGTTTCTGAACACCAATTATAAATATCTCTACATTCTCTACATTCGTGATTTCACATTGGAGACTTGTAATGAACCATTCATAGTGATTTTGCACCACAAAAATTGACCAATACTAAAAAATTTAAGTTTCTTTCCCCCTCCAATGTGCCCATATACCAGCACAAGATTGCATCCATGTATAGTATAATACCACCATGAGGTGTTATAATGATGACTTTATTTTTTTTTTTGGCTTCAAAAATGTTTTTTAATGTTTATTTTTATTTTTGAGAGAGAGACAGAGAAACTGTGCATGAGCAGAGGAGGGGCAGAGAGAGAGGGAGACACAGAATCTGAAGCAGGGTCCAGGCTCTGAGCTATCAGCACAGAGCCCTACATGGGGCTTGATCTCATGGACCATGAGATCATGACCTGAGCCAAAGTCAGATGCTCAACTGACTGAGCCATCCAGGAGCTCCCCAGATTGACTTCTTTCATTGAATAATATGCATTTAAGTTTCATCCCTGTCTTTCTGTGGCTTGATAGCTCATCTCTTTTTAGTGCTGAATAATAGTCCATCATCTGTGTGTTCCATAGTTTCTTTAACCATTTACTTACTAAAGGGCATCTTGGTTGCTCCAAGTGTTGGCAATTAAATAAAGCTGCTATAAACATTTGTGTGCACAATTTGTGTGCCATGTTTCCAGGTCATTTGAATAAATACCAAGGATTGAAATTTCTGTACTGTACAGGAAGAGTATGTTTAGTTTGATAAGAAACTGCTAAATTATCTTCTCAGGTGGCTGTACCCATTTTGCATTCCTGCCAGCAATGGATGGGAGTTCCTCTTTCTCCACAGTCTTACATTTGGTGTCTTAGTGTTCTGAATGCTTGCCAATCTAATAGGTTTGTAGTGGTATCTTACTCTGGTTTTAATTCTCAGATTATAACGTTTTTATTTTTATTTATTTATTTATTTTTAATTTAAAAATTTTATTTATTTTTTTACCTTATAAAGTTTCATATTTTTTAACATATGCAATTATTTTCCATCATTTACAATACAGTAGTTGCAATGACACTCAAAACAGAAAAGCAAAGTAAAAAATCAAAACATCAACTTCTGTTTCATGTAATTAGACTTATACAGAAATTAGAAGGTTAAGTAACAACTAGTTAATCACCTAATTTCACAGCTATCTGAAGTGGCAATTGTTATATAGCAGCTTATCTATGATACATTCAAGATAAATGATACAATATATTACTTGTTCATAGGCTACAACACAGCCTGCTTAATACCTTTCCTTAAATTCCACCTCTATACTACAATATGCTTGAGGTCCATGCAAAAAAGT
>NC_043709.1:94775872-94779851 GCF_006229205.1 Suricata suricatta
ATATTACTTGTTCATAGGCTACAACACAGCCTGCTTAATACCTTTCCTTAAATTCCACCTCTATACTACAATATGCTTGAGGTCCATGCAAAAAAGTAGCTACCTTTTATGTAGGAAATGGATGATTAAGTCTTTGGTGTTGTAAAAGCAACTTCATTTAAACATAACCACCCCCACCACCAAATAAAAAGAAGAGAAAAAAAAAGTAAAGAAAATAATAAGGGAAAAGCCCAAGACACACTTCCTATGGGGGAAAAAAAAACCCAGCATGTAATTTCTGTCCTTGATGGAATGTATTAAATAAGCAAACACCCCAACAAGGAAAACAAGTACTACAATGTAAAAATATTAAGAAAAGAAAACCCTCTCACATGCATAAATGAAAGATTGCACACAAAGAACTCACATCTTTTCAAGCTTCAATAGTAAATATTCTGCTACTATATATTAAATATTGTAATGATGACTTTAAATAATACTATTTCTTAGATCAATTAAAAGAGAAAAATACACACACAGAATTTGAAATTTACTGACACATTTATCATTCTGATGATTGTTATTACTTCTTGTGGATATGAGTTACTTCTAAAATCATTTACTTTTAGCTTATATACATTTTTGGAGAGGGTCTACTAAGAAGAAATTTTGCTAGGTGTTGTGTTTGATGTGGGATCCTTATGCACCTTGTTTGGGAAGACTTTTGCTGAATTTTGTTTTTGTTTTGTTTTGTTCTGGGTTGTGTGTGTGTGTGTGTGTGTGTGTGTGTGTGTGTGTGTGCGTGTGTGTGTGTGTGTGTGTTTTGGGGAGCTAATTTGTTTTAGTGTTTGTTTTTCAGCACTTTCAGCTCTGTGGCTTTTTTTTTTTTTTGCTTGTTTCAAGTTTTGTTTAAATTTTAGCTGGTTAACTTTCAGTACAGTTAGTTGTTTTTTCAACACTTTCAGCTCTGTGGCTTTTTTGTTTTTTGTTTTTTGTTTTTTTTTTTTTTGCTTGTTTCAAGTTTTTGTTTAAATTCTAGTTGGTTAACTTGCGATGTAGTATTTGTTTCAGGAGTATTTGTTTCAGTTTTTGTTTGTTTGTCTTTTACTTTTTTAAGTTGGGGCAAAAAAGACTCCCATATAACATAAAATTTACCATATTACCCCTGTTTAAAAAATTAGACTATTTTTTAGAAAAGTTTTAGGTTCATAGCAAAACTTGGACAAAACATAGAGATTTCCTGTGTTCTCCTACTGTCTATGTGTCTATGTACAAGATTCATTGTCAATATCTCTCAGTAGAGTGGTTCATTTGCTACAATTGATAAGCCAATGTTGACAAATTCTTATCATACAAAGATCATGGTTTGCATTAAGGTTAACTGTTAGTATTGTGAATTTTATCAGTTTGCAGAAATATATAATGATGTGTATCAACCATTATGGAGTTAAATAGCATAGTTTCACTGCCTTGAAAATCCTCTGTGCTCCATCTATCCACCCTTCTTTCTCCCTAAACCTTGTCAACCACTCATCTAGTTACTGTCTCCATACTTGTGTTTTTTTCCAGACTGTTGTAGTGGGAATCATAAGCTATCTCACATTTTATGGAACATTTGCTATATCATGTGTCTTAACTGACTTTAAGCACACAGTTTAGAGTGCTCAACTATAGTCACATATCTAAACAGATCTAAACATATCTAAACAGATATCTAAAATTTTTCCACTAGAAATACACACTCACTGAAAAATAATTGTCTTTCTCAACTTTCCCTTCAGCCTGGAGTGATTACCATTCTACTTTCGGTATCCATCAGGTTGATTACTTTAGATAGTGGAATCATAGAGTATTTTTTTTTGTCCTGGAGTTTCATCCATGTTGTAGCAGGTGATAGGATTTCCTTCCTTTCTTAAGCTTGAATAATATTACGTTATTATGTGTATACTATGCTTCCTTTTTCCATTCATCCATTAGTGGACAGTGGGCTGTTTCTACCACTTGACTCATGTGAATACTGCTATACTGAGCATGGGTGTGCATATACATCTTTGAGATCTTGCTTGCAATTTTTAATATATTTTCCTATAGGTGGAATTAGTGATTCATATGGGATTCAGTTTTTTATATTTTGAAGATGCTTCCTACAGTTTTTCATATGGCTGACCAATTTACATTTCCAACAACAATGTTAAGAGTCTTCTTTACCCTCACTGACACTTGTTTTTTATATAGTACCCATCTTCATGAGTATGAGGTAATATCTCATTGTGGTTTTGCTTTGTGTTTCTCTGATAATTACTGATGTTGAGTCTCTTTTCATATGCCTTATCACCATTTATATATTTCCTTTGAAAAAATTATTCTATACTTTTGACCAGTCTTCAATTGGATTATTTTGTTTTTGATGCTGTTGTTGTTACTGGCTTATAGTATTCTCTATATTTCAGATATTGTATATATGTATGTATGTATATACATATATATGTATGTATATATATATGCATGTAATTCCAGTTAATTAACATGGAGTGTAATATTAATTTCAGTAGTAGAAATTTGTGATTCATCACTTGCATACAACACCCAGTGCTCATCACAACTACCCTCCTTAATATCCATCACCCATTAACCCATTCCCCTGCCCCCCCCAACAACAATCCTTAGTCTGTTGTCTAAAGTTAGGAGTCTGTTTCATGGTCTGTGTCTTTTTTTTTCCTTCATGTTCACCTGTTTTGTTACTTAAATTCCACATATGAATGAAATAACTTGGTATTTATGTTTTTCTGACTGACATATTTTGCTTACCATAGTACATTCTAGTTCCACCCATACCACTGTAAACTGCAAGATTTCATTCATTTTTTATTCATTTAAAAAAATTTTTTTTATAGTTTATCAAATTGGTTTCCATATAATACCCAATGCTCATCCCAACAGGTGCCTCTTCCATGCCCATCAATGCTCTTCTTCTCTCCCCAACATCCATCAGTCCTCATTTGGTTCTCAGTAATCAAGAGTCTCTCATGGTTTGCCTCCCTCCCCCCCAAACTATTTTTCCCCTTCCTTTCCGCCATGGTCCTCTGGTAAGTTTCTCCTTTTCCACTTATAAGTGAAAACATATGGTATCTGTCCTTTTCTTCCTGACATATTTCGCTTAGCATAACACCCTCGAGACCCATCCACGTTGCCATTAATGGCCAGATTTCATTCTTTCTCATTGCCATGTAGTATTCCATTGTATAGATAAATCACATCTTCTTTTTTTTTTGGACTTCTTTTTTTTATTTTTATTTTTATTTTTTATTTTTTTAATAGTTTATTGTCAGATTGGTTTCCATACAACACCCAATGCGCTTCCCCATAAGTGCCATCCTCCTTCACCACCACCTCTTTTCCCCCTCTCCCTTCAACCCTCAGTTTATTTTCAGTATTCAATAGTCTCTCAAGTTTTGCATCCCTCTCTCTCCCTAACTCTTTTTCCCTCTTCCCCTCCCCCTGGTCCTCCATTAGGTTTCTCCTGTTCTCCTGTTAGACCTATGAGTGCAAAGATATGGTATCTGTCCTTCTCTGCCTGGCTTATTTCGCTTATCATGACACCCTCAAGGTCCATCCACTTTCCTACAAATGGCCAGATTTCATTCTTTCTCATTCCCATGTAGTACTCCATCGTGTATATATACCACATCTTCTTGATCCACTCATCAGGTGAATGACATTTAGGCTCTTCCCATGTTTTGGCTATTGTTGACATTGCTGCTATGAACATTGGGGTACATGTGCTCCTTTGCATCAGCACTTCTGTATCCCTTGGGTAAATCCCTAGCAGTGCTATTGCTGGGTCATAGGTGAGTTCTATTGGTAGTTTTTTGAGGAACCTCCACACTGTTTTCCAGAGTGGCTGCACCAGTTTACATTCCCACCAACAGTGTAGGAGGGTGCCCGTCTCTCCACACCCTCACCAGCATCTATAGTTTCTTGATTTGTTCATTTTAGCCAC
>NC_043709.1:94779951-94790297 GCF_006229205.1 Suricata suricatta
GTGGGTGTGAAGTTTGGTGAGTTCCTTGTAGATTTTGGATACTAGCCCTTTATCTGATATGTCATTTGCAACTATCTTTTCCCATTCTGTCAGTTGCCTATTAGTTTTCTTGATTGTTTCCTTTGCAGTGCAGAAGCTTTTTATCTTGATGAGGTCCCAAGAGTTCAGTTTTGCTTTCATTTCCCTTGCCTTTGGGGATATGTTGAGTAGGAAATTGCTGCAGTGTAGGTCTAGGAGGTTGTTTCCTACTTTCTCCTTGAGGGTTTTGATGGTTTCCTGTCTCACATTCAGGTCCCTCAGTCATTTTGAGTTAATTTTTGTGTATGGTGTAAGAAAGTAAACCACATCTTCTTGATCACATCATTCATCAGTAGATGGACATTTAGGCTCTTTCCATGATTTGGCTATTGTTGAAAGTGCTGCTATGAACATTGGGGTACATGTGCTCCCATGCATCAGAACTTTTGTATCCCTTTGGTAGATCCCCAGCAGTGCTATTGCTGGGTCATAGGGGAGTTCTATTAACTTTTTGAGGAATCTCCACACTGTTTTTCAGAGCAGCTACACCAGTTTACATTCCCACCAGCAGTGTAGGAGGGTGCCCATTTCTCCACATCCTCTCCAGCATCTATAGTTTCCTGATTTGTTCATTTTAGCTACTCTGACTGGTGTGAAGTGGGATCTCAGTGTCTCTTTGGAGAAGTTTCTGTTCACATCTTCTGCCCATTTTTTCACTGGATTATTTGTTTTTTGGGTGTGGAGTTTGGTGAGCTCCTTATAGATTTTGGATACTAGCCTTTTATCCAATATGTCATTTTCAACTATCTTTTCCCATTCCATTGGTTGCCTATTAGTTTTATTGATTGTTTCCTTTGCTGTGCAGAAGTTTTTATCTAGATGAGGTCCCAACAGTTCATTTTTGCTCTTGATTCCTTGCCTTTGGGGATGTGTTAAGTAAGAAATTGCTGTAGTTGAGGTCAAGGTGGTTGTTTCCTGCTTTCTCCTTTAGGGTTTTGGTGATTTCCTGTCTCACATTCAGGTCCTTCTTCCATTTTGAGTTTATTTTTGTGTATGGTCTAAGAAAGTGATCTAGTTTCATTCTTTTACATGTCGCTGTCCAGTTCTCCCAGCACCATTTGTTAAAGAGGCTCTTTTTTTTTTCCATTGGATACTCTTTCCTGCTTTGTCAAAGATTAATTGGCCATACATTTGTGGGTCCAATTCTGAGTTCTCTATTCTATTGGTCTATGTGTTTGTTTTTGTGCCAAACCATACTGTCTTAATGATGACAGCTTTGTGGTAGAGGCTAAAGTCTGGAATTGTGCTGCCTCCCATTTTGGTTTTCTTCTTCACTATTACCTTGGCTATTCAGGGTCTTTTGTGATTACATACAAATTTTAAGATTCTTTGTTCTAGCTTTGCAAAGAATGCTGGTGCCATTTTGATTGGGATTGCATTGAATGTGTAGATTTCTTTGGGTAGTAATGACATTTTAACAATATTTATTCTTCTGATCCATGAGCATGGTATGTTTTTCCATTTTTTGTGTCTTATTCAATTTCCTTCATAAGTTTTCTATAGTTTTCATCATAAAAATCTTTTATATCTTTGATTAGGTTTATACCTAGGTATTTTATGGTTTTTCATGCAACTGTGAATAGGATCAGTTTCTTGATTTCTCTTTCTGTTGCTTCATTATTGGTGTATAAAAATGCAACCAATTTCTGTACATTGATTTTGTACCCTGCAGCTTTGCTGAATTCATGGATCAATTCTAGTAGGCTCTGGTAGGGTCTGTTGGGTCTTCCATGTAGAGTATCATGCCATCTGAAAAAAGTGAAAGTTTGACTTCATTTTTGCCAATTCTGATGCCTTTTATTTCCTTTTGTTGTCTGATTGCTGATTCTAGGACTTCTAGCACTATGTTAAGCAACAGTGGTGAGAGTGGACATCCTTGTCATGTTCCTGATCTCAGGGGGAAAGCTCTCAGATCTTCACCACTTAGGATGAAATTAGCTGTGGGTTTTTCATAAATGGCTTTTATGATGTTTATGTAAGTTCCTTCTATCCCGTCTACTCGAGAGTTTTTATTAAGAAAGGATGCTGTATTTTTTCAAATGCTTTTTCTGCATCTATCAACAAGATCATATATATGGTTTTTATCTTTTCTTTTGTTAATGTGATGTATCACATTGATGGATTTGTGAATATTGAACCAGCCCTGTAACCCAGGAACGAATCCCACTTGGTCCTGGTGGATAATTCTTTTTATGCACTGTTGAATTTGATTTAAAAGTATCTTCTTGAGGATTCTTTCATCCGTATTTATCAAGGATATTGGCCTGTAGTTCCCTTTTTTTTGCTGGATCTGTCTGGTTTGGGAATCAAAGTGACGCTGGCTTCATAGAATGAGTCCAGAAGTTTTCCTTCATTTCTATTTTTTGGAATAACTTCAGAAGAATGGGTATTAGCTCTAATTTAAATGTCTGGTAGAATTCTCCAGGGAAGATACTAGGTCCAGGGCTCTTATTTGTTGGGAGATTTTTGATTACTAATTCAATTTCTTCACTACTTATGGGTCTGTTCAGACTTTCTATCTCTTCCCATTTGAATTTTGGTAGTGTGTGTGTATTTAGGAATTTGTCCATTTCTTCTAGATTGTCCAGTTTGTTGGCGTGTAGTTTTTCATACTATTCTCTGATGATTGCTTGTATTTCTGAGGGATTGGTTGTAATAGATCCATTTTCATTTGTGACTTTGTCTATTTTGGTGTTTTCTCTTCTTTTTGAGAAGCCTGGCTAGAGGTTTATCACTTTTGTTTATTTTTTCAAAAGACGAACTCTTGGTTTCCTTGATCTGTTCAACTGTTTTTTTTTTTATTCTGTATTGTTTATTTCTGCCCTGATCTTTATTATTTCTCTTCTTCTGCTGGTTTTGGGGAGTTCTTGCTGCTCTGCTTCTAGTTCCTTTAGATGTGCTATTAGATTTTGTGTTTGTGCTTTTTCTGGTTTCTTGAAATAGGCCTGGAGTGCAATGTACTTTCCTCTTAGGACTTCCTTTGTTGTATCCCAAAGACTTTAGATTGTTGTATTTTCATTTTCACTTGTTTCCATATATTTTTAAATTTCGTCTCTAATTGCTGATTGGCCCATTTGTTCTTTAGTAAGGTGTTCTTTTTTAAAATTTTTTAAAAATTATTTTTATTTATTTTTGAGAGATAAAGAGAGACAGTGCGAACAGGGGAGGGTCAGAGAGAGAGGGAGATACAGAATCTGAAGCAGGCTCCAGGCTCTGAGCTAGCTGTCAGCACAGAGCCTGACACATGGCTTGAACCCATGAACTGTGAGATCATGACCTGAGCTGAAGTCAGACGCTCAACCAACTGAGCCACCCAGGCACCCTTAGTAAGGTGTTCTTTAACCTCCATGCTTTTGTAGGTTTTCAAGACGTTTTCCTGTGATTGATTTCAATAGCAATAGCAATCACAATAGCATTGTGATCTGAAAGTGTGCATGGTATGATCTCAGTTCTTTTATATTTATTGAGGGCTGCTTTTGACCCAGTATATGATCTATCTTGGATACTGTGCCATGCGCACTAGAAAAGAAAGTAAATTTCATAGCCTCAGGATGTAGAGTTCTAAATATATCTTTCAAATCCATCTGGCCTAGTGTGTCATTCAGGTCCATTGTTTCTTTAGTGATTTTTCTGTCTAGTTGATCTATCCGTTGCTGTAAGTGGACTATTCAAATCCCCTGCTATTAGCACATTCTTATCAATAAGATTGTTTCTGTTTGTGATTGTTTTATATATTTGGGTGCTCCTGAATTTGGTGCATAAACATTTATAATTGTTAGCTCTTCCTGATGAATAAACCCTGTAATTGTTATGTAATGCCCTTCTTCATCTCTTGTTATTGCCTTTACTTTAAAGTCCAGTTTTCCAATATAAGTATTGCTATTCCAGCTTTCTTTTAATTTCCAGTAACATTATCTATATTTCTCCATCCTCTTGACTTTCAATCTGAAGATGTCCTCAGGTCTAAAATGAGTCTTTTGTGACAGCAAATAGATGAATTTTATTTTTTTAATCCATTTTGATACCCTATATCTTTTGATTGGAGCACTTAGTCCATTTACATTCAGTGTTATTATTGAAAAATATAGGTTTAGAGTCATTGTGGTCTCTGTAGGATTCATGCTTGTAGTGGTGTCTCTGGTGCCTTGTGTTCCTTGCAACATTTCCCTCAATGAGTTCCCCTTAGGATTTCTTATAGGGCTGGTGTAGTGATGATGAATTCCTTCAATTTTTGTTTGTTTAGGAAAACTTTTATCTCTTTTCTATTCTGAATGACAGGTTTTCTGGGTAGAGGATTCTTGGCTGCATATTTTTCCTGTTCATTACATTGAAGATTTCCTGCCATTCTTTTCTGACCTGGCAAGTAGATAGGTCTGTAACCACTCCGATAAGCTTCCCTTTGTATGTGAGGGCCCTTTTATTCCTAGATGCTTTCAGAATTCTCTCTTTGTCTTTATAATTTGCCAGTTGCACTATGATATGTCATGCAGATGACAGATTATAGTTACATCTGAGGGGAGTTCTCTGTGCCTCTTGGATTTCAATATCTGTTTCCTTCCCCAGATTGGAGAAGTTCTCAGGTATAATTTGTTCAAGTACCCCTTCAGCCCCTTATCTCTCTCTTCTTCTGGAATTCCTATGATATGGATATTGTTCTCTTTGATTGCATCCCTCAGTTCTGGAATTCTCCTTTTGTGCTCCTGGATCAATGTATCTTTTTCTCAGCTTCTTTTTTTTTTTTCTGTAATTGTGTCTTCTAGTTCACCTATTCTCCTCTCTGCCTCTTTAATCCATGCAATGGCTGCCTCCATTTTATTATGCACCTTGTTTATAGCATATTTTAACTTGTCATAGCTATTTTTAAGGTCCATAATCTTTGTAGAAGTAGCTTCTCTGGTGTCTTCTATGCCTTTTTTTTAAGCCCAGCAATTAATTTTATGACTATTGTTCTAAATTCTTGGACATTTTTGTTGCCTATATCTGTTTTGAGTAATTCTTTAGTTGTCATTTCTTCCTTGAATTTGTTCAGAAAGTGTTCCTTTAATGGTGTCCCTTGGTCTCTCTTGTTGTGCCTTTGGTTATTTTATTTTTAGAAAAATAAAATAGCAAACTAAAAGGGAAAAAACCAAAACAAACAAACAAACAAACAAAAACAGCAGAAGGCAAAAGGTGGTCTAAAAGCATAAAACCAGAAATCTCAGCTACAAATAAAGAGCAGGGTCAAGGCAATGATGATGGAAGAGCATATACAAAGAGAGAAATGACATGGGTGAGGAGAAAGAGAAACTGAACATTGACCATGCAGAGAGACTAAAAGATTTAATTCAGAGAGAGAAAAAGGAGAATATGGTAGGAGGCAAGGAGAAAGAAACGAATATAATGTTGTCCAGAGAAACTATATAGTCTGATTATTCCAGAGAGAGAGAGAAAGGAAGGTCATGACAGAGGTGTAGAATATGCATCAAAAGAATGGATTAAATGTGACTGTTTAAGCAAACCAATAACCGGAGTGCCAGTCCAGTGAAGGGGAGAGATAAGAATGAGATAAAGGAAAATATATTGGAATAAAAAGAATTTATCTAAAGTTAATCAAGGCAATGCATCAATGTTGATCTTGCCTCAGCCTAAGATTAAAAAAAAAAAAAAAAGCAGCTCTCCAGCTGGGATGGATGTGGTTTGGTATAGGTAGGTCTTGCCTCCTCTATGGGTACCAGGGTGGATCCTTGAGACCCCGCCTTGGTGGTTGTGGGGAGAAAAATGGCAGTGACCCAGTTCCTTCTTGAACCAGTGTTATAAATCACTCTTTTGGGTCCAATCTCCCTGGGCTGCGGGTGTAGCCAAGGTGGGCCATGTTCTATGTCCCAAGCCCCACCTCATCTCCAGATATTAGTCCATGTACTTTAATGATACGACCCAAAATGTAATCCCGCAGGTGGTGCCACTTCCTAGCCGGGAGTTCTACAATTTGTTTATTTGTCTGCTTGTTTTTCCTATATCCTTTGTTTCTGTTCTAATCTTTATTATTTCTCTGGCTTTAGGCTTCATTTGTCATTCTTTTTCTAACTCATTTAGATTAAGATTAGGTTGTTAATTTGAGATTTTACTTGCTCCTGAAGTAGACCCATATTGCTCTATACTTCCCTGTTATGTTTGTTTTTGTTGTATCTCAAAGACTTTGGACTGTCATGTTTTCATTGCCATTTATTTCCATGTATATATTTATTTATTCTTTAAAATCTGGGTTGACCCATTATTCTTTGATAGAATATTCTTTAACCTCAATGTATTTGTGATCTTTCTAAGTTATTTTTGTGGTTGACTTCAAGTTTTATAGTGTTGTGGTCTCAGTCTTTTTGTAGTGGCTAAATACTGAATTGTAATCCAGTATGTGATCTATTCTAGCGAATGCCCCATGTGTGTATGAATAGAATGCATATTCTGTTACTTTACGATAGAATGCTCTGAATATATCCATGAAGTTCATCTGGCCCAGTGTGTCATCAAAGCCATTATTTCCTTGTCGATTTACTGCTTAGAAGATCTGTCCATTGCTCTATGAGGTGTTAAAGTCCCCTACTATTTTTGTATTGTTATCAATGCATTCCTTTATGTTTGTTATAACTTATTTTTATATATTTGAGTGCTTCCATGTTTGTGTGGGGCATAAGTATTTACAATTGTTAGATCTCCTTTTTGGTTGGACCTGTTTATTATGATATAGTGATCTTCTCTCATCTTTGGTTTAAAATCTAGTATGTCTGATATAAGTATGGCTTATATCAGAGCTGAAGAGCTGTTTTTTGACATCCATTAACATGGTCATTGGTTCTCCATCCCTGCACTTTTCATTTGGAGGCATCTTTAGGTCTAAAATGAATCTCTTGGAAATGCCTGGGTGGCTTAGTCAGTTGAGCATTCAACTCTTGGTTTCAGATCAGGTCATGATCTTGCAGTTATGAGATTGAGTCCCTAATCAGGCTCTGCACTGACATCATGGAGCCTGCTTGGAATTTTCTATCTCTCTCTGCACCCGCCCCCTCCACTCTCCCTCTCTCTCTCTCTCTCTCTCTCAAAAAAATAATAAACACAACATAAAATAAAATAATGAAATGAAATGAAATGAAAAACTGAAGTAAAATTCTCTTGTAGACAGCATGGAGATGGGTCTTGGTTTTTTATATTCATTCTTCTACCCTGTGTCTTGTGATTGGTGCATTTAGTCCATTTACATTCAGAGTGATTATTGATAGATATGAATTTAATGCTGTTTTATTACCTGTTAAGTCATTGTGTCTGGAGATGTTTTTCTGTTCCTTTCTAGTTGTGTCACATTTGGTCTTTCTTTTCCACTCCAAGTGTTCCTTTTAATATTTGTTGGTAGGCTGATTTAGTGCTCACAAAATCCTTTAGTATTGTTTATCTGGAAAACTTCATATCTCCTTCTGTTCTAAATGACAGATTTGATGAATAGAGCATTTTTGGATGCATATTTTTTCCATTCAACATGTTAAATATGTCATGCCCCTCCCTTCTGGCCTGTCAAGTTTCTGTGGAGTTATCTGCTGCTAACCTTATTTGTCTTCCCTTGTAAGTTAAGGGTTTCTTTTGTCTTGCTGGTTTCAGGACTTTTTCTTTGTTTCTGTATTTTTTGGTGTTAGCCTGTTTTTATTTATTTTGATGGGCATTCTCTGTACTTCCTGGATTTGAATGTGTTTCCTTCCCCAGATTAAGGATGTTTTCAGCTATAATTTACTCAAATTTTCTTCAACCTTTCCCTTTCTTTCTCTTCTGGGTCTCCTATGATAAGGATGTTATTACACTTTATGGAGTCACTAAGTTCCTTATGTCTATATTTGTGATTCAATATTTTTTTACCTCTTCTTTTCAGCTTCATTATTTTCCATATTTTTCCTCCTCTGTGTCACTTATTCATTTCTCGGATTCTTTGATCTTTGTTTGTGGTCATTACATTTAGTAGGTTTTGCATTTTGGTTATAGCATTTTTTATTTCAGCCCTCCTATTTTTTAGGTCTTTTCTATATGTAGTGAGGGACCTCCTGGAGTCCTATAAGCTTCTCTCAAGCACAACTAATATCTTTAATTGTTGCTTTAAATTCTGGATCAAGCATATTACTTGTATCTATTTTGATTAGATCCCTGGCCAGGACCTTTTCCTGTTCTTTCTTTTGGGATGAATTCCTTCATCTTGGCATTTTGTCTAGATCTTTTCTTCTCTGTGTTAAAAAAAAAGCCTGTTATTTTTCCACATTCCTGAGAGTTATGGCTTTATAAAGAGGAGACCTTACACTGTCTTGGGCCTCGCACTTCAGGAAGTGTCTGGTATATGCTTCGTGCCCTCTGCTGCTGTTTTGGCTACTTCCCCTCCATCCCCCACCCCCAGTAAGTCCTCTGCAGAATTTCTCCTTGCTTGAAATGGGACTGTTTCTATCCTGTACAGCATGTGGCAAATTTTAACTACATGTGCTCTGGTCTGCTTGTTAAAGGAGGCATGATGCTATTTCCAATAGATCTGATGATTTTCAGAACTCTATGGTCAGTAGACAGAATGCGTTGGGGTAGGGATTTTGTGCTGGTCTTCTGGAAGAGGTACCTGCTGTTCTTGTTCTCAGGCAAACTTGCCCAAGAGAACAGCACCTGCGAAGCACTCAGGTGCAGGGCTTGATGCACGTTTATGCCGCCACTGTTGGAAGTGTGCTGCTTGGTGTACGGGAGAGGAATGGCATCCAGGGCTCCTTTGTCCCTGGAAAGGTGATGCCACCTTTCTCAAATATGCTCCAAGAAGAGGGAACTATCTCTCTCAGTGTGTCCCAAGGGATAACCCCCAGATTATCTGCTCTCTTTCTCCACAGGAGCACTGCAACGTTCACTAGGCTCCACACCTGCCATGCTGCAGCCTTCTAAAACACGTCTTTGAGCTCTGTAGTTGTAAAAACTCAGAAAAATCAGCCCCTCTTGTTTTCCCAGTCAAGGGCTTTGGGAAAGTATTTTCCTTGTGCCATCTGCTGTGTGCTCCTCTCTCTCTCTCTCCCTCTCCCTCCCCTCGCATTTCCCATGATCAAGGACCCCTCTCTTCCTTGGCACCCATGATCTGCTTCTCCACCAAATCACTTTGTACTTCCTGTCCTACATGAAGTGGCCTCTCTCTCCCCTTAGTTGTACAGTTTGTTCTGTCAGTCCTCAGATGATTTTTTGGGTCCTCCAAATGATTCAACATTTATATAGCAAAGATCCAGGGACCAGACAACCTAGGGTTCTCCTACGATACTTCCATCTTGACTCCTCCTCTGCCTTTTCTTGTTTGTAGATGCAATATCCCCAATCCCCTCAAACTTCTCTCACAGGAATAGTTAACACTAATTTGAAAGTTCAGTGCTTAGTAATAAGGAATCATTCTAATCCTTCATTTAAAAAATAGCTTCTTCTGTAAGCCAGGAATCTGGGCACAGCTTAGCTGGATAGCTTTGATCCAAGGTGTCCTACAAAGCTACACTGAAGATATTGGCAGAGGCAGTAATCAAATCAGGGCTCAACTAGAAGAATCCACTTCAAAGCTCAGTCGTTTGAGGAAGTCTCAAAGATGTGCACTTCAAGGTTCACTCAGAAAGCTGCTGCCATCCCCCAGGTTCCCACTGGCTATTGGACAAAATGGTCAGTTCCTTGCCACATGGGCCTCCTCATTGTGCAGCTCGCAATCTGGAAGATTATTTTTCGCAGAGTGAGGGATCCTGATAGCTCTCTTATTCCAGGGAATTCATAGCTTCAACCATGAAGAATTGGCCTATTAACCAGACATAATATTGAAGTGACTTCCATTACTATTTTTAAAAATTTTTATTTATTTATTTATTTATTTTATAAATAGTTTATTGTCAAATTGGTTTCCATATAACACCAGTGCTCTTCCCCACAAGTGCCTTCTTCCATTACCACCACCTCTTTTCCCCCCTCCCCCTTCCCCTTAAACCCTCGGTTCGTTTTCAGTATTCAATAATCTCTCAGGTTTTGCGTCCCTCTCTCTCCCTAACTTTCTTTCCCTCTTCCCCATCCCATGGTCCTCCATTAGGTTTCTCCGGTTCTCCTGTTACACCTATGAGTGCAAACATATGGTATCTGTCCTTCTCTGCCTGACTTATTTGCTTAGCATGAAACCCTCGAGGTCCATCCAGTCTCCT
This sequence comes from Suricata suricatta, assembly GCF_006229205.1. NCBI lineage: Eukaryota > Metazoa > Chordata > Mammalia > Carnivora > Herpestidae > Suricata > Suricata suricatta. Next base: position 94,790,223 of record NC_043709.1, read on the forward strand.
ACAAATGGCCAGATTTCATTCTTTCACGTTGCCATGTAATACTCCATTGTATGTATATATATATATATATATATA
>NC_043709.1:94790397-94795382 GCF_006229205.1 Suricata suricatta
AATGTTTTTCCATTTCTTTGTGTCTTCTTCAATCTCTTTCATAAGTTTTCTATAGTTTTCATCATATAGGTCTTTTACATCCTTGGTTAGGTTTACTTCTAGGAATTTTTGGTTTTGGGGGCAATTGTGAATGGGATCAGTTTCTTGATTTCTCTTTCGGCTGCTTCATTTTTGGTGTATAGGAATGCAACTGATTTCTGTACATTGATTTTGTATCCTGCAACTTTACTGAATTCATTAATCAGTTCTAGAAGGCTTCTGGTGGAGTCTGCTTGGTTTTCCATGTAGAGTATCATGTCATCTGCGAAAAGTGAAAGTTTGACTTCTTCTTTCCCAATTCTGATGCCCTTTATTCCCTTTTGTTGTCTGATTGCTGATGCTAGGACTCCCAGCACTATGTTAAACAGCAGTGGTGAGAGTGGACACCCCTGTCGTGTTCGTGATCTCAGGGGGAAAGCTCTCAGTTTTCCCCATTGAGGATAATATTAGCTGTGGGCTTTTCATAAACTGCTTTTATAATGTTTAGGTAAGTTCCTTCTATTCCGACTTTCTCAAGGGTTTTTATTAAGAAAGGGTGCTGTGTTTTGTCAAATGCTTTTTCTGCTTCTATCGACAGGATCATACGATTTTTATCTTTTCTTTTGTTATTGTGATGGATCACATTGATGGATTTGTAAATATTGGACCAGCCCTGTAACCCAGAAATAAATCCCACTTGATCATGAGGGATAATTTTTATATGTTGTTGAATTCAGTTTGCCAGTATCTTTTTGAGTATTTTTGCATCTGTATTCATTAAGGGTATTGGCTGTAGTTCTCTGGGTCTCTGTCTGGTTTGGGTATCAAGGTGATGCTGGCTTCATAGAATGAGTTTGGAAGTTTTCCTTCTATTTCTATTTTGTGGAATAGTTTGAGAAGAATGGGTATTAGCTGTGCTTTAAATGTCTGGTAGAATTCCCCTGGGAAGCCATCTGGCCCTGGGCTCTTATTCCCTGGGAGATTTCTGATAACAGATTCGATTTCCTCATTGGTTATAAGTCTATTCATGCTTTCTATCTCTTCCCGTTTGAATTTTGGTAGTGCATGTGCATTTAAAATCTGTCCATTTCTTCTAGGTTGTCCAGTTTGTTGGCATATAATTTTTCATAGTAACTCTGATGATTGCTTGTATCTAAAGGATTGTTTCTAATAGATCCTTTTTCATTCATGATCTTGTTTATCTGGGTGCTCTGTCTTTTCTTTCTAAAGAGCCTGGCTAGAGGTTTATCAATTTTGTTTATTTTTTCAAAGAACCAACCTTTGGTTTCATTGATCTGCTTGACTGTTCTTTTGAATTCTATATTTTTTATTTATGCCTTAATCTTTATTATTTTTTTTCTTCTGCTGGGTTTGGGGTGCTCTTGCTGTTCCCCTTCTAGTTCCAGTAGGTGCTCTGTTAGAGTTTGAATTTGTGCTTTTTCTAGTTTTTTCGTAATAGGCCTGAATTGCAATATACTTTCCTCTTAGGACTGCCCTTGCTGTGTCCCAGAGATTTTGGATTGTTGTATTTTCATTTTCGTTGGTTTCCATATATTTTTTAATTTCTTGTCTAATTGCCTGATTAGCCCAATCATTCTTTAGTAGGGTGGTTTTTAACCTCCACATTTTTGGAGGTTTTCCAGAGTTTTTCCTATGGTTAATTTCAAGTTTCATAGCATTATGATATGAAAGTGTACATAGTATGATCTCTATTTGTTTATACTTATGGAGAGCTGCTTTATGCCCCAGTATGTGATCTATCTTGAAGAATGTGCCATGTGCACTCGAAAAGAAGGTGAATTTCCTATCTTCAGGGTGCAGAGTTCTAAATATATCTATCAGTTCCATCTGTTCCAATGTGTCGTTCAGGTCCATTGTTTCTTTAGTGATTTTCTGTCTGGTTGATCTATCCATTGCTGTCAGTGGAGTATTCAAGTCCCCTGCAATTAGTACATTCTTATCAATAAGATTGTTTCTTTCTGTGATTAGTTGTTTTATGTATTTGGGAGCTCCCGAATTTGGTGCATAGACGTTTATAATTGCTACTTCTTCCTGATAGAGAGACCCTGTAATTTTTATATATTGTCCTTCTTCACCTCTTGTTACTGCCTTTACTGTCCAGTTTGTTACTGTCTTTACTTTACCGCCTTTAAAGTCCAGTTTGTCTGATATAAGTATTGCTACTCCGGCTTCCTTTAGGTTTCCAGTCACATGATAAGTATTTCTCCATCCCTTTACTTTCATCCTGAAGGTAGCCTCAGGTCTAAAATGAGTGTCTTGTAGACAGCAAATAGATGGATTTTGTATTTTTATCCATTCTGCTACCCTGTGTCATTTGGTTGGAGCATTCAGTTCATTTACATTCAGTGTTATTATTGAAAAATGTGGGTTTAGAGTCATTGTGTTCTCCCTAGAATTCATGTTTATATTGGTGTCTCTTGCACCTTGTATTCTTTGCAACATTTCCCTCAGAGAGTCCCTCTTAGGATTTCTTATAGGGCTGGTTTGTGGTTATGAATTCTCTCAGTTTTAGTTCATTTGGAAACACATTATCTCTCCTTCTGTTTTGAATGACAGGTTTGCTGGATAAAGGATTCTTGGCTGCATGTTTTTTGTCTTCATCACATTGAAGATCCTGCCATTCCTTCCTGGCCTGCCAAGTTTCATCTGATAGATTTCCCTTTGTTCGTTAGGGCCCTTTTTTCCCTAGCTGCTTTCAGAATTCTCTCTTTATCTTTATATTTTCCAGTTTTACTATGATATGTCATGCCGAAGTTGATTCAAATTACATCTTAAAGGGGTTCTTTGTGCTCTTGAATTTGAATATCTATTTCTTTCCCCAGATTTGGGAAATTCTCAGTTATAATTTTGTCTAGTATCCCTTCAAGACCTTTCTCTCTGTTTTCCTCTTCCAGAATTCCTTTGATACAGATGTTGTTCGGTTTGATTGTATCACTCAGGTCTCAAATTCTCCTTTGCTGGTCCTGGATCAATTTCTCTCTCTTTTTTTTTTTTCAGTTTCCTCTTTTCCTATAACTATGTCTTCTAAATTCCCCTCTTTTTCCTCTCTGCCTCTTCAATCTTTTAGGTGGCTGCCTCCATTTTATTATTCACCTCATTTATAGCCTTTTTTTAACTCATCACACCTATTTTCAAAGTTCGTAGTCATTGTCTCAGTTGCTTCTCTGATGTTTTTTTTCAATCTCAGTGATTAATTTTATGGCACATTTTTTAAATTCTTTATCTGGTATGTTGTCTTGATCTGCCTTGAACAGTTCTGTGGCTGTGATTTCTTCCTGGAGAATTTCAGGGGAGAGTTCCTTCGTTTTGTCATTTTGACTAGTTGTCTGTCTCTTGTCAGTTTTAAAAAGCTCATTGTGCACTGTGCACCTGTTGGTATTGCTCTGTTAAAGGAGGCTTATTGACTGTCCAGGGCCTGTTGTTTCAGGAAATATACTTTTAATGGTGTCTATCACTTTCTCTTGTTGTGCCTTTGATTATTTTATTTCCCTACTCAGTGATATTTGGGACTCACTGTCATGTACACTTTGGCTTATTTATTAGGGTAGCCTTGAGAAGGAAAACAGACAAACACAAAGGGAACAGAAGCACAGAAACACACAAATAAATGCAAGAAACAAACAAATTAAAAAGGGGAAAGGAAGAAAAGAAAATGGAGAGGAAAGAGAAGAAAAGGAGAGAAGAAGAAAAATACAAGGGTGTAGAGACAACTAAGGACAAAAGACCATCTAAAAGTGTATAACCAGTTGAGGGGAGAGATAAGGATGAGATATGGGAGAATATATCTGTATGGCAAGAGGAAGGAATAAAGGGAGGGAGAAAGGAAAAAGGAAAGTAAGGAGTAAAAATTAAAAAAAAATTTTTAAGTAAAAAAGGTAATAATAAAAAATAAGTTAAAAAAAAAAAGCAAAAAATAAAACCCAACAGCTTCCCCTTGCGGATAGGTTTGGTTTGGTGTAGTAGGTCTCGGGGGCTGCTCTCAGAGGCCCTGCTGTGGTAGTTTGGAGGATGAATGGCAGAACCTCAAGCTCTGCTGGAACTAAGCACTGCAGGTCACTCTAATGAGTTCAATCTTATTGTGCTGCAGCTGAGTCAAGCTGTATTTTCCAGGTCTCCTCATTTCAAAATCCTAGTCCATGCACTTTTATGCTACCATAGATGAGATATACTTACTTTGGTGGCTGGCTTCTTAGCCGGGATCTCATAGGGGGAGGGTGCAGTTTCTCTTGGCCCAGGCAGGGATTTGTGCTGCTGCTGCTGGAGGCGAGGTGCCTTGCGGGAGGGGAAGTGCAAGCCCTTACAGACACCGCTGCCAACTCCTAGCCCCCATCCAGGTGGGGAAAGGAGGAGTTTCTCTTGGTGCCAGCAGGGATTTGCACTGCCACTGCCGGCGGCAAGGTGAGCAGCAGGAGGCAAAGTGCATGCCCTCACAGATGCCACCGCCAATTCCCAGCCCCCAGCTGGGATTGCGATTGCATAGAGGGAGGAAGCAGTTTCTCTGGGCGCTGCTGCGATTTGCACTGTGGAAATGAGCTGCGCGCTCCGGCAGCAGAAACGTGCGCCTCCGCCTCTGCTGCTGCCAACTCCCTGGTGGGATAGCATAGGGGTGGGGGCTATTTTTTCCCTGTTGGAACATGGGATTTGGATTTGCGTGGCCAATGCTGGAGGTGAGATGCGCTGTGGAAATGAGGTGTTGCGGGGGACCAGCCCACTCACCAGAGTCCAAGGGTCTCTGAGTAGGGGGTTGAGTGTAATATTAACTGAGGCTTATGACAAGGCTATTTTTCTTTAAAGGTTTAAACAATAGTCTGTGAGTAAGGTGCCTCTAACCAGGGAGGAAGTTTCAATAAGAAAATCTGCCCAGTTACTGAAACCATGATTACCAAGTGGCATGATTAATAGGAGAACTAACCCCAGTCTCTGTTCCACTTAGGTCAAGCAGTCAA